>NC_083283.1:22494780-22794780 GCF_963506605.1 Zootoca vivipara
CTTCTAATGATCAACTGAGCTGCCAATTATAGTAGGTACTGGCAGAACAGACAGACAATTCCCCTTCCCACATCTGTACTTTTTGGTCAATGGTATGCCTCAGTAACGTACTTCTGTAACAAATCATAATGTGAGAGGGATTTATATCTATTAACTCATGAGCCAAACAAGGTTATGTGGAAAATCCAGGAGTAACTTGGTACGCTGCCTGATTCGTAAGCAGGTGGGCAAAATTTATTTCTATTGATGATGTTCATCACAAGGAGTTGTTCTTTGAATTAAATTTTGCAAGAACAACAAGAGAGGCTTGTGGCACCTTAAAAACTAATAAGTATATTGTTAAGCATGCACTTACATGAATCAGAGCCCTCAATAGCATAAACTTTGATTCTGCATATACTGAAACTTAAAGTCTCCTTTTGACTTCTCCTTTTTCAGAGTCTCCTATACTAAGAGCTATGCCTTTTCACTGACTCTACAGTGAGTCTGAATAGCTAATTCACAAGCAGGCCACCAAACACTGCCCCCCCCAAAAAATCTGCTCCTCTCCTTCGTCCTGGCACCCTAAGGCCTAAGCTGGCTTCTATCTGAGGGCAAAATCCGTTCCTATGTGCTGTGCAGTTTGTTCAGAGCCCTAAAACGGAGGGATCCAAGAGATGGTCCTCTTTAGAAAAACGGTCAATGCAATGGAGTTTGGTTTCAGTGGTTTAAGTAGCATAGCTCAAGTTTGTATACTCCAGAGCAGTGTTTCCCAACCAGTGTGCCTCCAGATGTTTTGGGACTACAACTCCCATCATCCCTAGCTAGCAAGACCAGTGATCAGGAATGATGGGAGTTGTAGTCCCAAAACATCTGGAGGCACACTGGTTGGGAAACACTGCTCCAGAGTTTAGGGCGAGGAAACAGCTGGGAGATTGCTTGAATGCAAGTGGAGGAAAGATTCAAATGAATGCAACCAAACACTAGTAAGGGCTACAGGTACTATATAGGGTGGTATATCAATTCAAATTATCACCATCACCATCACCATCATCACAAACCTGTCTATTACATACTAGGAATTTATAATGGATTTACATTAAAAAATATGTGTGGGTACATTCCACAGGGACTTGCTGACTGGCTGCTGCTTCCTCCAACATGTGCATATATAGCAAGACTTGTGCCTTTGGGGTTTATCTGATTCTGCTGCAAATATGTGAAACTACAAAAACCACTTGAAGAGTTTTTTCCCACTCTTGGCACTCAGCCAAATGGCAGTGTCTCATCAGGCACCATCCCAAATAGCTGCATATGCACACCAGGATGCAAATGTTGAAGAAGATCCTTCAGTGCAATACACAAATCACATTAATAGCAAGTTTTGCGCCCTAACATCCCCTGTAACATTGTAAGGCAGGTGTAGTTTACCTGTGGCCCTCTGGTTGTTATGAGACTCCAGCTCTCATTAGCCCCAGCCAGTATGGCCAATGATCAGGGATGATGGGAATCATAGTCCAACAGAGGGTGGGTCACAGGTGAATCATCCCTGCCGTAAGGGATTCTGAGGCTCACCTTTCAGATTGCATACCACTTCATTGTTATCCTAATAAGTCTGGTCTGTTAGACTGTTTAAATTTACCCTGTATCGAATTTGCACAACCAAGTGAAGGGACTGTCATGAGGAAAGCCATCATTATTGACTATACAACTTGAATGAATGAATGAATGAATGAATGACAAATGAACATATAAGAACACTGCTTTATACCAAGTCAGCCTATTCGTCCTATATGCTATTGTAGCCCAGTATTTTCAACTCTGACTGGTGGTAGCTTTCCATGGTCTCAGGCATAGGTCTTTCTTAGAGCTCTGGGAGATGCCAGGAACTCAAGCCAGAATTTTCTTTATGCCTGTCACTTGTGTGTCAGTCCATGTAGACCAGGGTTTCCCAAACTTGGGTCTCCAGCTGTTTTTGGACTACAACTCCCATCATCCCTAGCTAGCAGGACTAGTGGTCAAGGATGATGGAAATTGTAGTCCAAAAACAGCTGGAGACCCAAGTTTAGGAAACCCAGGTGTAGATGAATGTGCTCCTGCATAGGCTTGCACTATAAGAGAATCAGATATGATCAAAGAGCACTCCAAGTTCCTACAAGTAGCCTATCTGGCTATGATGTTATAATAAGTAGGACTTTTTAATTGCACATAACACACAATAAAAGTGGTTCACAGACTGTTACGCTGTTGAATGGTACAGGGCCCAACAGCAATTGGCATGGAGAAAGATAATGATCATGTTTCAGCCAAAGCAATAGTGCATTGGCTGTGGGTGATCAAAGGCTAGTCTCCTTTTCCACTGCAACGTACATGTTCTTATATAGCAAAGGTACTGCAGAGATTGAGTCACTTTATGAATGCACATGTATGGAAGTGAGACAAGGTATCCATTAATCTAATAGACTGTTTGCTCACTATTGATCTTGTATGGGAAAGAATCAGTAAAACAAACACACTCTTCAGATCAAAGGACAATAAACATCTGTGTGCCAGTCTAGCATGAGGATTCTGTGAAGAAAGACAGATTGCTAATCATAAACGGCAGCCAAAAGGAGATTGAACAAGAAAACAGTGTTCAATGGCATAATTTGCCTCAAATGTATCGAGACAGATTGAATAATTTCATGAAAGAAATTCCTTTTGTTGAGTTCATGTTAGGAATTAGTTGCTATGAATTCTGAGTTGTGCAGGCTGGCTAGGACAAAAGAAAGAAAATCAGAATACGGCGCTATTCCCCTATTTCTCACAGGCTTTGCAAATAGCCTGCAAGAGAATGTTGATCTCTACTATTTCACATTCATATCATTTTTAGATCTATCATTTTACTCAATGTAATGTCCAAGCCTTGGTCATCTTTGACTTCCCCAACAAAAACCAACAGGCAGCCTGATCATAGTTGTGTGGATTTAAGCTTGTTGATCATCATCGGTGTCTAATCAAGTGTACCCTGAATTGTCACTTAGTCACATGCTGCAAACATTGGGCTATGTCAAAAAGGTACAAATATGTTATGGAACAAACATACCTGCTCTGAATAATGCTCCTGCAGCATAATGCATGGCCAACGCATGAATGAGCTGCCTGGCAGTTGTAAAAATGGGTCCTCGTTCGAACACAGAGAAGGAGAGAGGAGTGTGATCTGAAGCAATATAGAGCTTCAGGGAAGCATGGACGCTGACCAAGAGGCTCACTGGCTGGATTGCTAACTTCCTTAATTTCACTGGATTGGCTAAAGCATTCGCATGCTGCCTTACTGGTTCAGGAAGTATCCGGCTAATAGCTGAGGCTTCTGCAGAGTGGCAAATGCCTTTGCTGTCTGGCAGGTAGGTCTCAAATAAAGTTTTAATGTAATAAACAAATGTGTCTTCTACATATAACCTGGCTGGTTTCATTTCAAAGCTGAGGTCATTCACATGAAACCGCAAATTCTGCTCTTCCGACAGAGTGAGGCAGAGTTTGATGAAGGAATTTTCATTATATTCTTCCAGATCTTTGTTGGATACCATGAGGTTGTGCACTTTGGTCCATTGTGTGGTTTCGTTTTTCTCTCCCTGGCACAGCAAGACAGGAAAATGGAAATTGGATTTGCTGTAAAGCTGATTGTCCAGCTGCAAGTCTCCACAATAGATATGGAGTGTATAAAACTGCTGAAGGCCACTGGTGGCCTCTCCGTGAAATTCATGAGAGAGAGGCCTAAGGTAGCTGGCAACTGGAACCATATGAAGGTAAATGTGGTCGACTGTGAACCGCAAAAGTTCAGACGATGTTTTTGGGCTTGTGATGTCATCATATACAGTGAGGCTCAGCTGGCTGATGAACGTTTTAAGAAGGAGGCTCTGCTCTTGAGTTCTGTGGGGGGGGGGAGAGAAAACAGCAACTAGTTTCCTCCAATTTCAAATGAAATTAGCCAAGGGAAAAAATGATAATCGGGTACGTCAATGTGCAAATGTTATAAATAGGAACCAGATTTAGAGATCAAAATACCTACAGCCAAAGCATACAAAGAGGTATTATTGCTTGTCTATGCCAAGTTACATCCGTCCTACCCATTTAACATAAAGATATATTTGACCTTTGCTATAACGTTTTATGCACAGTAGTTCTTGGTCGTACTTGCAATGTAGCATGAAGCTAAAGCAGACAACGTAAAATATCTTCACACGTTGTCACATGTTACGATTTTGGCTCTTTTGCAGCAGACAAAACAGAGCGTTTCTAATACGGATCATTAACTTCACATTATGGAAGCAATATATTCCCTTATTAAATCACTGTAACTATTTTAAACTGATGATGGGTTGCTTGCTTTATAGCGTTAACTACTCTTGGCAAAACTTAACTAATAAGTGGGCTACTAAGCATGGAGAATCACTAATTTCATGGGTATTAATACTTCATTATAGGGCATATAAGCAAAATCCACAAAAACGCACCCTGCTCTTTCTGTGATGCACCTCTGGAAGCCAAGAACTTCAACTGTTATAAAAAGGTGATGTTATAATTCAAGCTGAGTGTGGCTTGCAACAAAGGTTTTGTAACTTTGGGGCATAAGGAGCTGTAATAAAGATGATTGACTACATAGTTTGCCTAGGACCATTCTTCTGCCCTGCATCATGAGTGAGAACTCCCACAGATCTCAATGGGAGTTCTATGCAAGTAAGGACTGCCAATCTGGCCAAATAAACTTTAAACTTGTGTGTCCTCTCTTAGCCTTGTTTATTGTACCAGGCATTTTGTGTTTATCCTAGGGTGACATGACCTCAGATGTTAGATTGTCATGTTTTACTGTGATATACAAAATGTTAACATGTGGTCTAAACATACGCAACACATACGCAGCAACACTAGACAAAACAAACAGTTGTGCTAGATTTAATAAGTCACTTCACACCTAAAGGACTGAACACGGGAAAATTCTCTTTTATGATCTTCTAAAACAGTTTTAACATACCTGTTCAAACTGATCTGTTGTCCTGGTCTTCCTTCAGGTGCTAAAGTGACAATTATTGTTCCACACTGATGAGCAATATCCACGTAAACGTAGCCAAAGCCAGTTAAGAACACAATCTAGAAGCGGAGAAAACGCTTACTTAGAAATTTATGAAATATAGCTACACCTTGAGCCAATTAATGTTAATACTCTTTGGACTAAAAACACTTTCTCCAATATAGTTCTATAGACATCTGTACAAATATAGTGACACAACTTGTTTGGAAATTGCAGCTTTTAGTTTTAACTTTCTGTTTCAAGTGAAATAATAAGAACATATTTCCTACGGCATCAGACACAAAGATACAACAATTCAAACATCTGTTTTCTTTAAAAGCCACCAGAACTGGACATGGCACAAGACATTTTTTCTTTACCTCACTCTTGCCATTTGTTTTGCTTGCTTGTGCACACTGCCACATGTTGTATGCCACACAGTCCTGCAATCATTTCTGTGAGGCAGAAACTCAAAAAAGGCTTGTAGTATGTATACTGCACAAGCAACGCAGCATATAAACACACATTACCACACTCCTCAAAACAGCAGAATTTCCTATTAGCAGTAGTGGAGAGAGGGGAGAAAGAAAAGGCTAATGACAGAGTTCTACATAATCTGACTAACTTTTATTTGAAACTGGCCTAAAGTATCTTGTGGAGATGTACTTTGACCACTGATATCCATTTGCAGGCTGCTATTTGAAGTATCAGCCTGATACTGAAGGCTGATCGCCGAAGAATTGATGCTTTTGAATTATGGTGCTGGAGGAGACTCTTGAGAGTCCCATGGACTGCAAGAAGATCAAACCTATCCATTCTGAAGGAAATCAGCCCTGAGTGCTCACTGGAAGGACAGACCCTGAAGCTGAGGCTTCAATACTTTGGGCACCTCATGAGAAGAGAAGACTCCCTGGAAAAGACCCTGATGTTGGGAAAGATGGAGGGCACAAGGAGAAGGGGACGACAGAGGACGAGATGGTTGGACAGTGTTCTCGAAGCTACGAACATGAGTCTGACCAAACTGTGGGAGGTAGTGGAAGACAGGAGTGCCTGGCGTGCTCTGGTCCATGGGGTCACGAAGAGTCGGACATGACTAAACAACAACAACAAATTTGAAGTATCATTCACTTCATCATGCCACCAAGACGTTCATAATCTCAGTACTACTATGGCCTGGTAGCGTGGAGAAGTGTTTAAAAGTCATCAGTGTAAAAATGCTCCCATTGCATGGAAAAGGGAAGTGTTCTCTTCAACCCGACTCGTTTTTTATGTTCCATATTTAACTTTTCATAACTATTTCACATTTCACATAAAAGTGGCGCAAAGACGGGAATACCTCAGAAGTTAGCACAATATTGGATTAAGTTACACAGGCACTCCCGTCTGGCAACTCTTCCAATTTTGGCATGCTTGTTATGGACATTTTAGCACTGTGTCTACTTCACAGCCAAACTGGTCAACCCTATACACATGACTGAGTGCACAGCACTGGGGCCCATGGAAAAATAACTTTCAGTGGCAGATCAACGTCTGTGAAAGGTTCTCCCCAGTGAGGTGCACCTAGCCATGTGGCCTACTATAGGAGAGCCATATGCATCGTTCTGCCACCCACTTTTGTCTCTGACCCCTGCCCATCAGTAGCATGTGGCTCCTGAAAAGTTGCCTATGGAGGAATGTGGCCTCTTGGGCTGAAAAAGATTCTCTACCTCTTATCTATGGCTTTACAGTGGAGCAGGTCCCCTGGCCTACCAAAATAAACACTCAGGTGGGGCAGACATTCAAATTTAGGCTGTGCGGTCTAAATGGGTGGTGAAGCAAGAAGGGAGTAATCCTTTAAAAAAGGAGTCTAAAGAAATGTTCCAGCAGAACATCTTATGTTAAAGAGCATTCTGAGGAATCACTTAAAAAAATTAAATAGGAGAAACAATTGTCCCCGAGGAAGGTAGTTTTTTTTGGGGGGGGGGTGAAATGGGGCAGTGTATTTGAGGCAGTAACTTCTCTTTCAGGCTCTTGCTGAAGGTTCACCTCTCTTTTTCCTTCTCTGGCAATTTTCAGTGTGGCCCTCCTTTCTTGTTGTCTCAATACCAAAGCAAACAGATCAGGATTGTATTAACAATTTTTTTTCCAGAACACCGAGATTTCTTTCTATCGTTTGCTATGGTGAAGGTAACACCACCTCTTAATTTCAGGTGAAAATAAAAGCAGAGAAGACAGCACAGTTTGGGCAGTAGCATATTTGTTCATGAAGCAATAATCTGCCCTAGGGAATTTTATTGCTGTTGATGCCGCTTTGGAAAGGAAGAACTCAGCATGATTCCAAACACCTCAAGTATGGGGTTGTGGGATTAACACTTAGAAAAGCTTATTTCTCAGGAAATTACATAGAGGCAACATTAAATATAGAACGATTTTCATTCCCCCCTCCATGCTATTTTTGAGAAATCAAAGGCGCCAATCAAAGGGGAGTGTAGAATCTGTATCAGCAGGAACAGTATGTAACATGCAGTGGTTTGCAAGACATACAGTTTTGGGGGTAGCTCTCTTGGTTTAAACAGCTCTGACAACTTGGGAATGTTGTTATAGCTGTAGCCTGATCTACTTTTTCCATAGTCAAGAGTGCAACGCTTGCTTCTTCTTTTTTTATGGAAGAAGAAACCAAACAGCAGCATGCAGAGTGGATTTTATGGAGCTACACCAAGGCAGGTTGAACACACAAGCCAAGAAGGCTCTATTGATGAAATAGAAAATATCTAAAGGAAAGCCAAGAGCTAAATGGTGCAAAAGCAATAAAATGCAAGTCTCCGTTGAGAATGCAGAAAATCAATGCCAACTTTCATATGCACTGCCTATGGAGAAAATGTTTACAGTATGCCATGGCAAGATTGAGCAGCTAGCAGAATGCAACTGAACACATAAGAGGAATGGCACTAGCCCCTCTTAGAAATAAGCTATGCCCAACAGATGAACAGCCACAATGATTATGAATGCATTATCTGGGAAACATACATTTTTCCAGGTGCAAAATATTATGGCCCCAATCCAGCCCACCAAGGACACAGCACCCGCATGTGGAGGTATCTTCTTATGACAGAGTGTGGCTTTCCAGATGCTGTTGGACTACAACTCCCATTATCTTTGACCACTGACCAAGATGGATGGAGCTGATGGGAGTTGGAATCCAACAACATCTGGAGGGACTTAATGCCCGACATGTGGCATTACAAAGCCTGGCAACCAAGCAAGTTCTCTTCTTCAAGAGGATTATGTAATAATAGTCTCAGAAAATGAAATCATTATGGAGATATGGAAAATGTAAGGCCTGAGCACATCTCCTATTCCTGTCCAGTCTTCCCTCCTTCACCTGAATCAAAGAATGTGGGCAAAGAACAAGTGGTGGGGGCTAGACAGGGAAATGGGAGGCAAACATTTGCTCCCGGGCTGTGTGCATTTGTGTGTCTATAGTGGGGTCAGATGCCTTGATGGAAAAGCAGTGATGATTTCCACTCTAGTAGCAGCACAAGTAGTCACGCAGCACTCTTAGTACCATGTGAATGTAGACTGGGACTCTTAGCATAGTTAAAAATGCAGTTGTAAAGCCATCCAATCTGCTTCTGCTAAATGAGAATAAGAGAAGGGTAGAGATGATCTGGTGAGAGAGAACCACCTTGCATGGAATAGGACGGGGCAGGAAAAAACTGACTGCGCAATGGGGGAAAAAACACCAGCTGCCACCCACAGTAACAAACACCAGCAAAAATATGGTGCTCCTACTGAGGTGGTTTATTGGCGAGACTTGACAAAGGCACCTCTCCAGCACTGATAAAGCCAAAGCTGCAGAAGAAATGGGGAGAACGGACAATCTCACTAATAAGTACCGTAATAATCTGAATCCCCAACTGATTAAGGCAGAAGCAAAAGTGGGCAGTCTAGTTGGCTTTGGAAGCTGAAGAATCTACACATCCACCAAAGGAATGTGCATTTCTTAAAGAAAAATTACAGCAGTCAGATCCACTTTCTATTTCCTAGGTTTATTGATAGTAGAAACATTGCTACGGTATATCTAAATTAAAAACCACGGATGCTGTATCTTAATAATTAAATGGTCCAGAATTCATTTACTATTAACTGCATCATAATGCCATTGGCTGGAGCCATCCCTCCCAGTGACCTGTGTTCATTTGCTTTTGAGTCAGGTGAATAACCCCGGAATGCACTAACTTAACAGCGGAGAGAAAGGACCCATTCCAAAACCAACCATGTTATTAAAAGCTAGATAAATTAGTTTTTGTTTCCGTACTACCCTTATCTGGGCTTACAAATGTTATGAGCGGCCACAGCACTGCTCTGATATATGAAATAACATCTTGCTAAATTATTTCTTTGAAGATTTCCTGACGGCAATTAATTCCACAGGTCAAATAAACACAGCGGAGGAAGTATTTCTATTTCTTTTCTTTACATTTAGAGACATTCTTTCCACCAAGTATCCTTTTAATCTCGCATTGTGGAAAGTGCTCCCCCACCCCTTGCAACTCTTGCCTGTTTCTGAACACTTCAATCAAATAACTTTGGAATCTGAGCCAGAACTGCCTCTGATCGTGGATGGCAGATGTGAATTTCAGTAAATACATATATAGCTTTCTTACTAGACAAAGAAAGAACACTTAGCCTAAATTGGAGGTTTTCAACTTTTTTGAGTCCATAGCTCTCTTAACCAACTCCATTCTTTCTGCGGCACCCCTGTGGAGCCCAGTTATGTCACCCCTTGCCTGCAGGGCTGGCAGCCTCTCACCTTTTTTTTGAACACCCTCCCTTGTGGACTGTTCTCTGAGTCTCCTCTCCCCTCCCTCCTCCTTGGGAGTCCTCTGTGCAGCTACAGCTGCCAACCCTTGTCTCTGAGCTGCACCTCCCCCCCCCCCGCCCCAAAGAGAGTTGCCTGCCAGAGGCACCATTCGTCTGGGGAGCTTGTAGCCAGGGCTGCTGCAACAACCAGCTGTGCAAGCCTTGGGGAGGCAGAGATGCGAGAGGGCATTAGAGGAGGGAGGGCAGGAAAGAGGGGCAGAGGTCAGTGTTGCCCATGGCACCCCTGACCATCATTCAAGGCGCCCCAGCACACTGGTTGAAACCGCTGACTTAAACTACCTGTGTGCCTTGGTTATTCATATCCACAAAATCACTCCATTCATTTGTTAATTCCTCTGATGATACAACTTTCAAAAGGATGCTGGGCACCAGGTCTTTGGTTTTGCAATCTGGATAGCCGGAAAGTTGATGATAAAGTTCATGGTGTACTGAGCTTTCAGCTGGAACATGCTTGCAGTAAATATCAAACTTTGGCGTGTCTGGAATTTGATAAAAGATCCAGAGAGTTATTTAAGGAAAGATGTTTGTATTTATGGCACAGTTTCATCTGATTTCATTGCACACACACAAGCTAGAGTGTAACAAACTCTGCCCAAGAAATTATCAGGAAATACAATTATTGCTTTTTGCTTATTTTTCAGACCCCCCTTTCATATCCCCTTCGTACACAAACTGCTTCTTGAATTAAATATGTTAATTCTGAGCACACTTCTTAAATTAAGAATTTAAGAGGAAAGCAAGCCAATTAATTCAAAGGCTTAAACATTATGTCGAAGCAGGATAAATTACATACCTTTGATGTTCTCTTTCACAAGCAATGAGACAGGACACCTGTTGTGGATAATTATGCGAGGACTAGGATCTTCTGATAGAGTTAAGTACGTCACCCCAAGATGTTCCTGATAAGTCAGCGCAATTGCTCTAAAGCGAACAAGATTGTAACATTAGACATCTGAAAGTCAACTTAATTTACTGTTACAAATTTCATACCAACCTAGTAATGTATGAAAGAACAACCAATTATGGGGAATTTCTCTACTCTTAAAACCAAGATCTCATGAATACTTGCCCACTTTTTTAAAAAAGTGGCTGTGTGTCCAGCAAAAACGAAGTTCAAAAGAAAGAAAGAGAAGGGAAACAACGTCAACAAAGGATCAAACTTCCTATGAACATATTTAAGGTCACATACAAAAGTTTGCACGATGGTGGCCTCGGTTTTCATGGATTTTAAAAGAAACTTTATTTTCTAAGTAACTTTTGATGGTAATTCTATTAAATAGCCTTCTTGCATAGAAAACCAGCATACACTGTAAAGCAACTCGCACGCTGCTGGTATGAAAGAAACGCAAAAAAAGGCAATAAAAATCCAATGAAGCAGAAAGATACCTCCCACCAATAGGTCTCTTCTGGATGCGGGACTACAACTTGCAACATCCCTGAACCTGGTTGGGGTTGATGGGCTCCGCATCATGCATCATGCCCATTGACAGTGATGCCTACATCACTGGGCTCACAGACAAATTCCTGTTCGCACATATTCTTTTTAAAGCTGCCTGGTTCACCTTTATTCTATTAGAGTGATTTCCCCCCCAAGAATATGTGAAGATAAAAATGTGTCAGTTTGGAAGAGGGAACAGTTTCCTCTTTCTCATAATCCTGGTTTTGACTCCTGCTCCCGCCTGTTAGGATCACTGTATTTTGTCAGCATCCTTTCTTCTAAGGCCCATATTGGAATCTCTTTGAGTCCAGCCACATCATTCATAAATCACCCAGAAGAGTCACTGCTGAGTAATTGAATTGATATAGGTATTCCCTCCTCAATGCTCAAGAGATTGAAGCACACATTGTCTTCAAAGCATCTCCTACACAGCTCACAGCAAGGGCAATACCATATGGCTGATTCTGATCTTACGTGGCTCTATATAGCTCTTTATTTAGATCTGCATCATACAGTAAGAACAACATCAGTTTTGGGGGCAGGAAACGGAAAATATGTCTTCTATGAAGCAGTGGAATTTTTACTATACAGTGGCTTATTTTCAAAAGGGGGTGCAATTTTAGATATAGGCAGCCTTTTAGACTTGGAAAGTTTTCTACATTTCCTACTGTCTTCTCAGTATTGTTCCTATTCAAGTTTCCCCGCCCCCCTCTTCTTTTAACATATAATGTGCCATTTTAAATAGCTAAACTGCTATAGAAGACAGAGACACATACAATTGGATTATTAAAAGTATAATTGTTCACAAGCTGTCTGAGAGCACATTTCTTTCTCAAGCTATCAAGATGTTACGAAAGTAGATGAACAGAGAACAAAATCATTTTTCATATCAAAAATGGCAAAGCTTAAGCAATTAAAAGCAGAACATACATTTTTAATGCAAGAAATACATGATTTCTATATGCCATGCAAGACAAATGACAATATTTCAGCCCTCCACTCCTGCTGTTATTATTTCTGGGTGCTATGTGGAATGTGGTGGTGCATATATTGTAGACTCTAAGATGAAGCATGAATCAGCATGAATTTCCAGCAGATGCCCTTCCAATCTACTTCCCACTTGTCCATACCAAAGAGCTTCATAGTGCTTTCTTATGATGCTCAAGTGTTGACCTGGGTAAATCTCCAAAGCAAGTTGATTTCATAATTGAATAGAAACTATCAAGAATGCCTCCCTAGTTGCGTCTGTTGTCTGAATGCAACATATGAAACAATCAAGATCTTTACCCTCTTGTTTTCAGGAATGATATGCTAACTTCTCCATTGTGGGCACCTTTTATCATATGTGGTGGAAATGTAAGGTAGTAAAATAATTTTGGGAAATGATATATAATGGGTTGAAAAAAATGTTTGAAATGTTTTTCCCCCTAAAAAACCCCTGAAGCATTTCTTTTTGGAATTCTAGATGCCGAAATCCCAATAGAGCAGAAAAGACTATTTATGTATGTGACCACGGCTGTGTGGATGTTGTTGGCCCAGAGATGGAAAGTAGATAAAGTCCCTACCAGAGAAGAAGGCAGATCAAGTTGATGGGTTAAGCCGAAATGGCTAAAATGACCGGGAGAATCAGAAATCAGGAAGACCAAAATTTTAATAAGGAATGGGGGGGGGAATTAAAATTTATCTTAAAAACCATTGTAAACAGTTAAAATTGTTAGTAGAATTGGAATAACACTTGTAGTTTACTGGTGAATTTTGGACACAATGGAGAGGTAAAAGATTTGAATTATCATAAAAGATGCAAGAGGAAATGATTGACAATAGGACACACAAAGGGGAAGAGGGAAGTCCAGGAGATTCTCTGGAATCTTGTTTTTATGTTGTATGCGATATGCGATTGTAAAATTGTAATCTGATTTTTTTTGGGGGGGGGGGATAACTTCTCCCTTGTCTCTTCTAGCCCACACAAATATGCCAGAAAGAGGTCACAGGAACATTATGCAATATACTTTTCATTTTATTTTTGTTGGAAACATGCCGTTTACCCATAATGTAGGGAAGCTATATTCAAAGTGAATTTCTTGCACACTATCAAAGTATTTGTACAGTGGTACCTCGGTTTTCGAATGCCTCAAAAGCTGAACATGCCACGCAGCTTCCGCTGAGTGCAAGGCCTAGGTGTTGCCTATTGAGGTTTCAGTTTTCAAACATTTCAGAACTCAAATGGCCTTCCAGAATGGATTACGTTCGAAAACCAAGGTACCACTGTATTTGTATTTAAGAGTCTATAGCATTACTGAGAGCTGGACCATAAAGAAGGCTGATCGCCGAAGAATTGATACTTTTGAATTATGGTGCTGGAGGAGACTCTTGAGAGTCCCATGGACTGCAAGAAGATCAAACCTATCCATTCTGAAGGAAATCAGCCCTGAGTGCTCACTGGAAGGACAGATCCTGAAGCTGAGGCTTCAATACTTTGGCCACCTCATGAGAAGGGAAGACTCCCTGGAAAAGACCCTGATGTTGGGAAAGATGGAGGGCACAAGGAGAAGGGGACGACAGAGGACGAGATGGTTGGAAAGTGTTCTCGAAGCTACGAACATGAGTTTGACCAAACTGCGGGAGGCAGTGCAAGACAGGAGTGCCTGGCGTGCTCTGGTCCATGGGGTCACGAAGAGTCAGACACGACTAAATGACTAAACAACAACAACAGCATTACTGAGGACCAGCCTCACTATTTTAACTTTTAAATCAACCCCTTGCATTTTTTAAGACTGGCATTGTCCTCTGCCTGTCAATATAAAGCTCCTTCACACGCATTCTACATACCTGGTGCAGAATCCATTTTCAGTTCTACCTCCAATGGGTACAGCTATACTCTGCCTTGGGAATTCCTGCCGGATGACAGCTGGTGGACTCCAACATGAAATGGCACGGCAATTAATGCTATGTTTGAAGCTTAGCAACATGTACTTTTGAAGAGGGAGCATATCAAAATCTGGCTGGGTAATATCAGGCATCAAGTCCCAAAAAACAACAGAACTTGCTTTGGCAGTGTCTGTCTCTGTAGCCGAGCAGATGCTGAATGTACTGCTGTCTGGAACTTGGAAGTACTAGGAAGAAAACAAGAAAGAAAGGGAGTACATAGCTATTTAATGCAAGTCTTCAGTTTCTGCAGAATTTGTAAGGGGCACAATTCAGAATATATTCATGTTAAGGTTACATTAAATCTCCAAACATCTTGCCTGCGTCCACTTCTCTTTGGTATGGTACAATGCTTTTTTTCTTTAAAAAATGTTTAGGGCTACTCTCGTTTTCCTACTGTACTCATATTGAAATACTGCCCCTCAATGAGGCCAAACTTAGATTCACAAAATGTTTAGGGGTATCCGTCCCCCCAGAAAAAAGCACTGGTATAGCAGGATATCCTTATAGATAGGCACTGAGTGGCAATGCCAGAAATTTGTAAGAGAAGCCGTGTAAAACAGTAGTTTCATAAATCCAAAAAAAGGAAATAATGTGAACTTTTATAACGTACATTTTAAATCAGCTTGCATTGATTTTTAAAAAAATAAAGGCAAAGTACTCCTTTGTATCCAGAACAGTCTGCCTGTCATTTAATGCACTAATGAAAGATGTATTTCCCAGATAATCCAGGGCAATAGTACTCAAAGAACTGTGAAGCATCTCTAAAGAGCTGTGAACAATTGCAATAGAGGATGTGCATTTTTCTCCCTGATAGACCTATGCAGGGCTGTGCTAAGATATTCTGCTACCTAAAGTGGATCAGCAATGCTGCCTCTTGCTCCCATTCTCCTCCCTGCTGCCAGTGGACTGTCCTACCAGTTTCACACACATGACTGCTGCTTCTGGTTTTTATACTCAGGATGCAAACTACCATGAACTTCACATTATTTGTTTTTTAACATTTCTGAAATTACATCATTTTACAATTGCAATGGCATCTGTTCGTGAATATCATCTTGTTAGTTTATTTTATACAGGCATTTCTTGTATGTATACATGAAACACCCCTAATCTCTTATACACCTGCCCAGACTCCTCATGGTGCATCGGCTCTCTGTGATATGGCCTGCGGCAACTTGTGAGAGGGCATTCTCAATAGCGGCATCACTTTCAGGTGCAATTCACAACAATGTGAATGGAGTTTCACTGTCAGGCAAAAACGTAGCTATTCACCCGAGCATTTGGTTAAAGTGGTGCCCGTCTCTTGGCTATGTTGTAGTATAAAAAGTTAACAACAACTACAACAGCAACAACAACAACAACATATTTTGATGTTACATTTTGTATTTAAATGAAATATTTCCTTACTGAATTTTTACGTTGTTCCTGGTTCTGGGATTGTGTGAACAATGAAGACTGGATTATAAAATAATTTAAATAAATATAGCTATTATTCATTTTTGCTATTATCATCAAGCACAGTTGATTTAAGTCCCTGACAATACACTGCCTACTCAGAAGTAAGACCCAGTGAATTCAATGAAGCTTATTTCCCAGTGCTTATAAACCAGATACAACTTTTTCATATGGGAATTCTTAGAACTGTTTCAATAGCGATGATGGATTATGCTGCCTCTGTTTCAACAGCAGCCTTCAGCTTCAGAACATATGGGGACCAAGCAGAACTAATTCTACAGAGTACCAAGATCCGCAACTATGCAGAGATCACAAGTTAATTACCATGGTCAACTGTATTGTGGCATCTATGTTCTCAATTAAAACCATCGAAAATGAGTGACTTTTATTAAGTCCTGATCCAGTGTTTTCCTTTCAATAAGAAGTTTAGCCTTTATATAAATAGTAATTTATACCCACTGTAGAAGCTAAAACAAAAAACACAGTGTTAATATTTTACCTCTTCTCTTAGTTGAGACTTCATAATAGATAGCTGCGGCTTATAGTATATTTGGTATGGAGTGTTATTGATGAGGATGCTCTTGTCTTCAATCTGCAGGATCTGAATACCACGTTGAACAATAGAAGAAATGCAGAACTGACACAGCTGCAGGATAATATCAGGAGCAGAAGATTAGCAGGTAAAGGACATATATTTTCCAACAATGTAAGAACTGCTAAATAAATATTTCATTTTGATGCTCAAAAATATCGGAACCCTTATACACACCACCTTAAGCACTATTTTAAGGAAGAAAATCTATTAGCAAATCACTGTTTCCTGCCACTTTATCCCTCAGATAAAGGATTTAAACCATGCATTAGGAAGACCTTCACAATGGTACGAGCTGCTTGGCAGTGGAACAAACTCTCCTGGAAGGTGGCAGCTCCCCTTGTTAGAGGTTCTGCAGCAGAGACTGTGTTTACCTTTCAGGCATGCGGCAAGAGTGGATTTTTGTCATTGGCAGGCAGCTGAACTACATCACCGATGGGTTGGGACCCACTAGTGGGTTGCAACAAGAGCACTACTGTACTACCATGCATATATACGGTAAAGGGTTCAGAAATGGGTCCCCAAATGTTAAAAGTGGGTCCTGGGTCTGAAAAGACACCTGAATGACATGATTTTGATGTTCCTTTTGCAACCACTCTGCCCAGGGGAAGGCAGCTAATGTTATTCTACCTTTTTAAACAAATCCATATGAACAGACCATTCCCAATTACGGTTTTCTTCTGGGTATGCTTGATCAGTTCATCTTGTAAATGTTCTCCTTAGTTTGCCATATTTCTGAATGACGTAATATTTTTTTTCTCCTTTCAACATTAGGAAATAATACCTTAAAAATTTCTAACCTTTTGGTGTCCTGGAAAGGCTCCAAGTCTTATCTCAGCTTCAACAAATCCTTCCTCATCCAGTGTCACCACCTCCTCGTTGTCTCCATCCTTCCACTTGGGTGATGTCATATTGTGGACCAGCTTGACTGCTGCTGACTTGTGCACAGTGTTAGTGTTTGCCCAGTATATGCCAATTTGAAAAGCTTCCTAAAACAAAACAGGAAAAATTCGGGGCTATGTTCAGTACTTCCTGTTTTCAATACTTCAACTCAATATAAGACAAGAGGAGATTGCAAACATAAATCTGATCCCATTTAAATTCTATATATTTTTTTCCAGCCACTTACTATTTGCTTGTGCGATATCAAGCAGTGTTGCCAAATGTGTATGCTGAACTGCATTTCACCACGAGATTTCATGGTCCTAGTCCATATTCCATATCCCTATTCCACATCCCTAAGCCACAGTCTGTCTATATATTCAGTGGGTGGCGCAGCAGTAATGTGCTAGAACAATTGTGTTACCCAAGAACCCAGTCCAGCTGGCGCCCTAAGCATGACCTTTAACCCCTTTAGGTTCACTCTATAGGTGACTGCACAGAGGATGCACTCTTGCATGCACAACAGAGAAAGCAAACCCTGACATACATTTGGTACGCTCATTCACAGAAGATAAACTTTGCAAGCACTTCTGATGTTTGCAAATGACCTACTCTGCACCTGAACTAGTTTTCTACGGCTATCACAAACAAGCACTTATATTTGGCCATTAATTAGCCCTGGTCAGAACAAAAGCAATTAACACTGTCCCTACTAATAAATAGCTATCTGCATAACTTCAGTTTTTGCTTGCAGAACTCTCCTGGCACCCTGCAGGTTTGGACTTGTACTCAAGGCTAAGAACAGTCTGGATGCAAGCATTCTATTCACCCTAAAAAAAAACACAGGGGGAGGCCCAAACTTGGGCTCAGTGCATTTGGTTATCAGGTCCTAGTTGACACCGGAGGCTGTTTGTAGGAGAGAGGGACTTAAGGTAGCCTCCATCATGCTACCTTAGTGCCGAACTGGCTAAATGTATAAGCCAAGGCTGAGATTACTTTTCGTATACTCAAGGTAGTACAATATAGAATTTAATCTTGAGGCCCTGTGGTCAAATGGTTCATAGAAAAAAAAATTAAGACACTGAAATAATCCACAGTAGATGGCTGCCATTTATTGTTATAAACTGGGAAATGGGTAAGCTGCTTCAAAGGGCCTTGGTGCAGTTTATTTAGGGGTTCCAAATGCATGACCGTTTCCTGATTAAATACTCCCTTTACAATTTTACATAGCTTAAAAAGTGGTAGCTACTCTCATTTCTCACAGCAATGATGTGTTGGCTATGATGCAAGGAGGAATCTGCAATATTCACTGCTTGCCCCACATTAGGAACAAAACAACTGACCAGATGCACCCAGACTCCATGTGGGGAAGAAGCCTGCCACTGTTTGCATGTTTGTCTATGTTTGCACGTACTGACAAATAAAAAAACATGTTGTGCAGGATGTGTTGCGGGCCTTGCAACCTTTGATCTGTCCCTGCACACAAATGAAAAGAGAATGGTTAAAACAAAACAAGGCATATTGTTTTGAATAGTATGCCTGCCTGAAAGTTTGGAGGTATCATTGTTTTCCCAGAAGGTATCTGCAGGAGAATCTTCTCGCCTTCAAACAGCCAAAGATCCCACTTGGAGTGATTGATCAGCAGAGCCCATGGCAGGAGCTCTATCAGCAGCGTTTTCACACATGGCTTCCACACTGACAGTTTCACTCGCATTGGGCTATCCCACTGAGTGAGCTGTTCGCTGCTTTCCCAAGTAACGTATCAAAGGAGAGATAAAAGAAAGTGGTTAATTCATTGGTAAGATTTGCAGTTCATCATCCTAGCCATTCATAAAGCTTTTGTTACACTGTAGTGCCTCCTGATAACAGATATGATTCTGAAATACAAAGAGATTCTGCCAGGCCAAATCTGTCCCTGATTTAGGCTGGTTTTCTTCTTTGATTGAAATAGGCTTTTATTCAAGGATCAAAAAGCAAGTCACATTTAGAAATAATTGAATTAAAAGCAGTCTCAGGACAACACCTGGCATTCAGTCTCCTTGGCAGTTTCTTAGTCCTACAAATATGACAGCAAATGATTCCCTGAAAATATGATTCCGATTTTTAAAAATATTTTCAATATGTTGCAATATCAAAAGCCACTCTCTGCTTTGGAATTTGCTTAGGATAAGGAGCTTAAAAAAATAAGATGTGTCTTTTCTATCCAGGAGGCAGGTGGAGCTGATATACCTAGAAAAGTTATTGATAAATGCTGAAAATATGATGCTCTTCCCATGAAATAAAAGTTGTTTTAGGCTCCCACCATTTGCAAATGTATTTATTTCATTGCAAGTAATGCAACTCCAAAGGAAAATAGTAAGACACCAGTACCTGACAAAATCCTTCTTAGTATAAGGCCACACAGACTGGGGGGAGCTGCAGCACCCATAGAAATCGGAAAGTATTTCATTTGCAGTGCCTCCTGCATTTGATTTGGTGGCAATCTGCTTAATGAGGGCTGTCGAGATGGGGACTGCACATTCAGAAGGATCATCTTCTTCCCTGCCATGAGAATAAAGCAGGGGTGTTAATTCATTGCATGGGTTAATCAGAGAAACTGAGTGTGTGCTCTACACCAGACTTCAGGCTTGTGGGATTATTTTTTCTTAAAATAGACATGTGGACCCACCATCAGAAGCCAGCTACAGACAGTGGCAGAGGTGGTGGTAGACACAACTGGAATTTATTTAGCCTACTTGCTTAAAGGTAAAGGTAAAGGGACCCCTGACCATTAGGTCCAGTCGTGACCGACTCTGGGGTTGCGGCGCTCCTCTCACTCTATTGGCCAAGGGAGCTTCCAGGTCATGTGGCCAGCATGACAAAGCCGCTTCTGGCAAACCAGAGCAGCACACGGAAACGCCGTTTACCTTCCTGCTGTAGCGGTCCCTATTTATCTACTTGCACTTTGACGTGCTTTCGAACTGCTAGGTGGGCAGGAGCAGGGACTGAGCAACGGGAGCTCACCCCGTCACAGGGATTCGAACCGCCAACCTTCTGATCAGCAAGCCCTAGGCTCTGTGGTTTAACCCACAGCGCCACCCCGTCCCAGCTTATTTGCTTACTAATCTTCATATGCCACTTAATTAAAAAAAAAGCTCTCTAAGTGGTATACATAAATAATAT
The DNA here is from genome assembly GCF_963506605.1 of Zootoca vivipara. Lineage (NCBI taxonomy): Eukaryota > Metazoa > Chordata > Lepidosauria > Squamata > Lacertidae > Zootoca > Zootoca vivipara. The sequence goes on from NC_083283.1 coordinate 22,515,127, forward strand.
TTGTAAGAAAAATTCAGGAAAGGAGCACACCTGAGCACATGCTCAGCCTAAGAACTGGCTTTCAGCACCAGGTTGGTGCTCACAGTCCATTCACACACAAAAATCTGTCTTGAGTCTACACTGCACAGTGGCATTTCCATTACCCACCAGAGAAACAGGTGGTTTTAGTAAACTTTTGTTCCAACACTAAACTCATCCTGCAGCCCAGCATGCTTAGGTATAGATACTATACCTGGCTTGGAAGGTGAGGTGATGGGTTAAATCAGGTTCTATATTTTGCAATGGTTTTTCTTGCCCTTTCCCAGGAATAATTTGCATTTCATTTAGTCCCAGGCTCCTTTTTTCCAGATGTATGATGATGGGATCCGGAAGATGGCTCCTCATGATAAAAAGAGGGCTGAAAACAATCTACAAAATCAAAACAGTAGAACCGTTTCAGCTTTTTAACTGTGGATCCAGCATTCCAGCTATAACAGACTGTCACTAAATCTCTGCTGTGGGTCAGTTTGACCTTAATTCGTTTCAGAACATGTGAGGTCATATTAATTTGGACAATGGGGAATGTACTCACAATTCGTTGTTGTACTTGAGAATTGGCCTCTAATGTCAAGACTATGCACCATACATAAATAATGGAATTGTTTGATGATGGGACCTGCAGACAAGAAAAAAAGATAGGTATTGCCTGAGGTTACGGTAGCCTTGCAGAGCTAAATATTTTGTATCATCTGATATATCAACACATTGCAAGTCAAAAAGAAGACCAGCTTTCAAAGAAAAACAATCTCTCTTTTTTTGCACATTATTTTAGATAGGGCTAAACTACGCATGAAACCATTCGCACACTTAGCAATATCACATTTTTATATAAATAAACGGGAAGGTGCCCAAGTTTGGATAAGGACCTAGATGGCAGTTAGGGGGGGGGCTTTTACCCTATGGCTTCAACTGTGGTTTCCTTCTAGATCTGTGGTTTCCTTCTACACCCACCTATTGACATCGGGAATAAAGTTCTTATTGGCATCAATGAGAGTTTTCCCCAATGCAAATTCCCAGTGGGTGGGTGGGTAGGTCCAATATGGACTGTAGCAGGAGACAAAGGGCTAATCCTACTCCACCCTCTTGATCCTGAAAACAAGCACTTTCTAGCAGATGGGTTTGAGGCTGATTAGTATCCTTGCACTCATCCAAAATCCACAGTATTAATAAGAGAATCGTTATCTTGGAAAACACATTAGTTTTTTTTTATAGAAAATTGCAAACTTCTGATTTGCAAACAATTTGTTTGTGTACCTGGATGACTGTGCTATAGTCAGTGTCTTTAGACTCGAGAGAGACATCTCTTGACCAGTCTTCATCTCCTTTAGCCTTCACACTCAGCTCTGTTAGTTCATGGTTTTCTAGGACATACGATGGCAGCTTCTGCTTGGGTGCAAGGCAGTCAAAATGTTCCTTTACAACGGCTTGTCCATCCTGCCCAGTGTAATGCTGAACAACTTTGATTTCAATGCTTTCAGAGAGGTAACTACACACAATCTGTCTTCCAGAAATAATTATCTAAATCAGGAACAATGAGACACAAACACAAATAAATATTTTATATGAATTGATTTTTACAATAAAGTTTAAGTTGAAAAATGTCTATTTTATGGATGTTCACATGGAGATAAAGAAACATAATAATAGTTCAGCTATAACGATCTGAGTTATATAAGTATCATCAGTAAAATATTATTTTGACCAGATACCAATAATTTAATATTCAACTAAATTTGTTGTTGTTTAGTCGTTTAGTCGTGTCCAACTCTTCGTGACCCCATGGACCATAGCACGCCAGGCACTCCTGTCTTCCACTGCCTCCCGCAGTTTGGTCAAACTCATGTTCGTAGCTTTGAGAACACCGTCCAACCATCTCATCCTCTGTCGTCCCCTTCTCCTAGTGCCCTCATCCCAACATCAGGGTCTTTTCCAGGGAGTCTTCTCTTCTCATGAGGTGGGCAAAGTACTGGAGCCTCAGCTTCAGGTGAGCACTCAGGGCTGATTTCCTTCAGAATGGATAGGTTTGATCTTCTTGCAGTCCATGGGACTCTCAAGAGTCTCCTCCAGCAGCATAATTCAAAAGCATCAATTCTTCGGCGATGAGCCGAAGAATTCAACTAAATACTAAATTTAATTGCATCGTCACAGTGAATGCTTTCAATTTAAGCAATTTCAATTTTGGAGATACAAGAAGTTAGCTGCTCACCAAAATCAATTAAGACTCTATGTGAAGTTAAGTGCCCTAAGAACTCCGATGGAACTTTACAAGGCTGAGTCTCGCTGCTGAGTCCACCAGTTGTTTAATGTCCTGCAGGACAATCCCATACTCAGAAGTAAGCCCAACCAAGTGAAATGGGGGCTGCTTCCAGAAAAGTGTGTATAGGATTTTAGCCTTAGGAATCAGCCATCAGCACTGATTTTGCATTGTAGCCAAATAAACACAATTTATTTTTATCTTTATGCCATTATCAGTATAAAGTTCAACCCTGACAAATGTTTATATTAAATATCTGAATCAGCCTCTCTATGGCCCGCTCTAGATGGAATGGTGGTTCCCCAAACAAAATAGTTTCCATGTGAAGAGCCAGACTTGTAAAAAGCATCCCATCTCCTTCTTCTCCCCTCAGTGTTAAACATGGTTTCTTGTTCCATGTTAAATCCATGGTTCTCTAATAAATCAGTTGCTGTAACCACGGTTTAGAGTGAGTTTGCTAACCATTGTTACAGGGGAGCCTGGTTTGCATTAATTACTGTTTGCACTGGTGCACATGCATCATGAAACCAGGCGTAATGTGGGGAAGGAATGGGGGGGGGAGCACTAAGGCTAACTGCCAGCTAGAAAATGAAGACTTCCAAGACACAGCATTATGTCTGCACTGGCCTAAAATATTGACAAAATGAACTTGCCACTAACTGAAAGGATTCCTAATATCTAGCATAGCCATTACTTTTATTTGGCTCATTCTGAGCCGATAACTGATCCAGAAGCAAGTTTGTGCTCCCCAGGCTCTGCTCTCTGTACCCAGAAACCCAAGCCTGAACCCAGATCAGAATGGATCTAAGAAATACTTAATTACTTCAAGTTAGTGGCATCCTCTTGGACAACTTAATGTTTGTTGGAAAAAGAATTCCTGAGCAAAATGTACATGCATAAGGACACTCACTTGTTTTTGTACTCCATTGAGCTGCTGGACCTTGATAATAAGCGATGCAGTCCTGCCCTTGTACTGAATAGTCCTGATAAATGTTCCTGCATTATCTACACTGAATGGCTCAGACCACCGCCAGTTTCCCCAACCTTCAATACAGATATGTAGCAGCTGAAAAAGATAAAAAACAATAATAACGAACCCAAAGCAAACAAGCAGCACATTAATTGATGACCTGTACTAATCAGCTAACCTTCCAGCAAAACCCAAGTCCCATCGCTGCAAAAATTCTCATTATAAGATTTGAACATGTTTAATACCTTTCTTTAAAAACAAACAAAGCCGTATTGACCCTTGTAACCCAGTGTACCAAAGCAACGTAGGTCTTGATAATCATGTGCTTTGTATTTAATAAACTAAATAAATAAACTTCCAGTCTTTAAAGGTGAATTTCTAAGTACATTTCTCTATTTTAATAGAGGCCAAGTGAAGCCGGTTTATCATATAGTTATTCAGTATGAAACCACTGCCAAGGGAAAAAGAAAGAAAAAGTCACAAATTTTCTGATTTATGAATATAGTACTAAAAAAAAAAGTTACATCAAGGTCTAGAAAAAGGAGATAATGAAGCCCCCCACACATCAAGGGCAATGAATCAAGGCTAATGGACTGAAATTATGTTTTTTCCAGTGAAGTTTGACTTTGACCTTTAAGAAGGAGCCACAATAACAAACGCTAAGATGTTACAAGTCAGTAGCCTGCTGGCAATTTTTGGTCCCCTCAGCACAAAACTGCTTGTAAAACAAACACATTCAATACAGTGGGTGGCTTTTGAATTACAAAAGTTAGGCCTTGACTACTAACACAAATATACAAGATAATAAGTATACCCTGAGGGGAAAATGTACTCTGGGACATAAAAGCTCCTAATGGCTTTGATATTTAAATCTTAGTCACAGAATAAAGAGAAACAACTGCTGTGGCTAAAACCAAGTTGCTCACAGCCTCCATGTGTGTGTGTGTGTGTGTGTGTGTGTGTGTGTGTGTGTGTGTGTGTGTGTGAGGTATGGAGGAGAAGCCGTATACCCAAACTGATAGAAATGAGAAGGCTGCTGGCTGTTGAGAGAGAACGATAGTGGGGAAAACAAACAAACAAACAAACAAACAAACAAACAAACAAAGGCATGCTATACAAAAGCAGGCCCTATGTGCTCAAAAATTATTGAAAACAAATGCTCTGTGATAGATAATGATGAGTCTGAACACAGAACTTCCCTTCTGGAGCATCTCCTCCCACCTGGTATGAACAGCCCGCTCATATCACCCAGGAATATGCCACCAGTTTACATCAAAAGCTTTACAAACATTGGCCGATTATTTTCTAACCATGCACCACGGAGATTGATGTGCATTTCACGTTAAATGTATGAAAAGGCTAGGAAAACAGTACCCTTGGGAGCGAGTACCTGATGACATTGTAAGCTCTGTACTACGGAAAGAATTCCTATTTATATCTCGCTGTTTTGTGAGAGCTTCACGGCGCATAAGCAAACATCATACTCAGCCAATTAAGTTAAACCACTGCTTTAGGGGACACCTTTGCTGCCTTTTAGGTTTCCCCACACACATTTTGAGAACTGTTGGGAATTTAGCTCACGTGGGTCACACCTGACTTGTGTGGGAGTGCAGACCTGGAAGAAGGCATGCCAGATTTGGGCTGCGTTGTGTTGGAAGGTATGAAACAGAACAAGGTGGCCAAGCTGGTGAAAGGCACTTGCTAAGATGCCTTGGCTGCTTGTGCCTCCAGCAACAATGATGGGTGATGGAGCATCCCCAGACTATGTACCTGTTCATCTAGTGGGTGTGCAACCCAATTCAGAACCGCCCACCTAATTTACAGATTTAGGAACCACAAGGCCTTCATGGAAATGTTTAAATTGGCTTATAAGAGTGAGAGACAACAAGGAACGGGGAACATTTAAGACTCACATATCATTTTTGGCCTTGGTTACAGAGTCCACTGCAATTTGTTCTCCTTCAATATTTAATTTGAATTGCCTGCATGGTTTTCTATTTTAAGCTACTAAATTTAGTTTTGAGCCAAACTGTTTATTTGTTGCCATTCAGAATCATGAAGTCATCAATGTTGTAAGCCAATCATCAGAAGTGGGAAAGTTTGTGAGTTCTAGCAAGGCTGGCACAGACAAAGAATTCATGATGCTGCAACAAAGGAGGCTGGCTAAGGAACCAGGCATCAATGCCACGAGGTGCTGCTAAATTAAAACCTCTGGTTGCAGAGTGATAAAGCAAAGCAGGAAAAGGGAAAGACAGTCTGGATATGTGGACTGGTGATAACAGACAGGAGAGGATTTAAGTGAAAAGCGATTTGACCACTATTGTATTTTACATCAAGAAGTCATAAATAGTATAAAGCAGGCATGTCCAACAGGTAGATTGTGAACTACCAGTAGATAACTTGATGTCTGTGGTAGATCACTGGCTCCCCTCAAAGAAGCTCAACAACTTAGGCTCCCCCCCAAAAAGCTCAACAACTTCAACTGAACCCCCCCAAAAGGGGGTAGATCACTGCCAGTTTTTAACTCTGTGAGTAGATATAAGTCTCTTGACAGTTGGCCACTCCTGGTATAAAGAACAGGGATCAGATCTTCCCTATATACAATGGATCTTCTGTAGAGTTGCTTTACAAAAATTACTGGACTATTAAGAAACATAACAGGTGACAAAGAGAACTCAGGGTTTGAGGGAAGATGCTGTCTGTCAGTGGTATAACACAGCTACGGGATCTCTGGACACAGGGTTAGGAACATCAGGAAAATCCTGCTAGATCAGACCAAAAGTCAGCATCCTGTTCTCAAAGTGGCCAATGAGATGCCCAAAAACAGTTCATGAGCACAACAGTACAAAGATCCTAGTTTGAAACAGAAGACCTCTTACTTTTCTAAACTTTAATGTTAGATTTTCATGAGACCATTAGTTGCATTTCCCTTAACAAGAAGCCAAGAACCTTTAATAAACCATAGTGTGTAAAAGCTGCCAGCTAGTGCATGCAGTTTGATCACTACCTCTTTGTCCCTCTCTTGACATGAGCAGCTAAACAAAGCAGCCTAGCATAACATTCCAATTCTGGGATTATGGCTTTTTTCTCTAATAAACAGAGATCTCTGGCAAGATTTAACCCAAGGTTTGTTGCTGGCTTACAAATATTGGCCTATGAGTAAGAAGCAAACCACAATCCTGGGTTTGGTTGTTATGCTTAACTATTTGTTTACCTACTTGTGCCAGAGGAGGAGGGAAGTGGAAGCAATTGGGCTGTGTGTATATTATGGGTTACTAAACCAAGGTTATTGGCTTATTGTTGCATGCAAATACTGCCACTAAATTACTGGTATTGTTGAAAGTAAAGACATTTCACCAGTTTCCTACATACAAAGTTGTGCAGAACCTTATCAGAAACACATTGAACCCAATGCAAGGTCAAGAACTTTAGAGCAAATGCAAGATTCAAATCAATATATATATATGTAGATCCAGTGTCTCCCAATGAAGTAAAATCTTAACTAAATGTAATGATAAATTTTAAAAAATGAACTTTTATGGAGCTGGAAGAATGCAGGGGAGTGGATAATTTTGAGAAATTCCAGGTTAAAAAAGATAAGTCCCTCATACTCACTGGGATTTGCAGAGGTTTTTCAAAATATGAGAAAATAAAACAGAACATGTACAGTATATTGCCTGTGCATAGTGACTATGAAATAAAATGTTTACTTTAAATCCAATGATTCAATTATTTATATGCATTTACTTCTGAAGCAAATGTGTTTTGAGATTTTAGCTTTGTACCGCCACAGCAAAACCAAAGGAATCTTAAAACTCCTTTCATTTATTTATATTATCTATTCTAAACAGTCAATTACAACACCTCTCCTTAACTTTAATCAGTGAAAGAAAAATTAATACTTTAAATGATACGAATTTTAATGAAACCCAATCCTTTGAAAACTATTTATTTTCATTTAACTGAGCTGCCTTGCCATACTAAAAAAAACATTTTTGCAAAGGTTAAATAAAGTATTTTATGGCAACCGCTGCTGCTTAGTGCCTGTGTAACAAGAAACATGAGCTGTCCAAAGTTGTGCAAGTGGATTTTCTTTCCCAGTAAGGGAATGTGGTATCTGAGACCTTGTCCTAACTCATTTTTATCCCCAAGTGTAAGTCAAGAAAGTCAAGTATGAACTAATGCCTAGAGGAAAGTCCCTGACTCCAAAAAGTATGGATTATTTCATATTTCACATTTATCTCACAATCTGCTCTCAGAGTTCTTAAAATTCACTAACTTGGCAAGATGAGAATTATCATGAGGAATGAAATAACTTCAAAACTATGAAGCAATCTAGCATTCCATTAATCTGACACTCGAGTGGCTTGTCCATGCTTGGGCACCGTTCTGACCTCTGGATAATGAGTTCCTCAAGAACGTCTCCAGCCATAAAGAAATTTGGAATGTGCCACAATAAAATATGCACAACTATCTGAAGTCCTAATTAAGTTGCATTAATTTTGTAGACTTACACACCCCACTTTGAAAAAATTAGGACACGGTGTTAAAAATAAAACTTTGCATATCCGAGATGACAGGGTATCAAGATCTCCAGAGTTCTTTCCAGAGAACATAGCATCGTGAGTTCTTGTTTAAAATTCACAATACAAACTACACCCAGATCTGGGTGTGGGGATTTTGCAGCATTTAACGAACGGAATCAACTTATGCACGAAAAGCGCCCCATGCTCCTGGTATGTTAAATTGCCCAAATGGTTCATTTCTAAGATCTCAACATTCTGGTGACATGGGAGAGGCGATAAAGTGTCAGCAGAACAATAATAACACAGAAAATATTACAAGGCTTGGGGGCCATTCAACAGAGTTACTCATTTAGTTCAGTTCTTGCCAGAAAACGTCCCAATAATCTAACTTTTTAGAGAATCAAGAACTGCTCTCCAGCCAGTGGTAGTAGAAGCTGCTCCACGGCTGACCTGCTTTCCTTGTCTCTCCCCTGCTCTGCTTCACACTGTATGCCCATTTGTTCTGGCACATCATTCATTCCTCATATATCAAGAGCCAATGTTGTCAGTTGACTTGTTCTGTCCCCTTCCAAAGAACAGCACCACAGACCTGATAACTAACAATACAAGAAAAAACAAACTCAAACATAAATTGCTTAGACCACTAATCACGTGTATTTCATTTTTATTCTTTTTTTCCGAGCTACCGGTATCACTTGTAACTTCAGAGCAGCCCTGTGAGGCAGGAGGACACATAAACAAGTCTAGAACAGAAATTGGACTTCAGGGCTCCTAGATACTAGTCCTTGATATACAGGATATATTGTAGCTGCATCTCAGAGGCAACCGTGTGATTAGAAGTACAAGAATTCGCATCTTAGCATAAAGCAAAACTGGTACTCCTTCAGATAAATGACTAGAGAAGAGTCTACTTATACATTCATGTGGCCTAAGAAAATCTTGGATCAAAGTATATACCCACTGAGTACATCATCCTGCTTCCCAGCATCATTATTGACAAATTTATATATGTAACTGTCTTGCAGTAAGGATAAGATTGTGTAAATAATCTGTATATTTAAAAGACTATTTTGAAATCTCAATTTGCTTACACATAAACATTTTATGTTTATGTGTAAGCAAACCGAGTAAAAAAAAAAAGTCCTATAATATATCATTCCTGACCATAGCTGCCAAGTTATTCCTTTTTTTAAGGGATTTTCCCTTATGCTGAATAGGCTTCCTCGCGAGAAAAGGGAAAACTTGGCAGCTATGTTCCTGACTTAGAATCATAGAGTTGGAAGAGACCACAAGGGCCATCCAGTCCAACCCCCTGCCAAGCAGGAAACACCATCAAAGCATTCCTGACATATGGCTGTCAAGCCTCTGCTTAAAGACCTCCAAAGAAGGAGACTCCACCACACTCCTTGGCAGCAAATTCCACTGTCGAACAGCTCTTACTGTCAGGAAGTTCTTCTTAATGTTTAGGTGGAATCTTCTTTCTTGTAGTTTGAATCCATTGCTCCGTGTCCGCTTCTCTAGAGCAGCAGAAAACAACCTTTCTCCCTCCTCTATATGACATCCTTTTATATATTTGAACATGGCTATCATATCTCCCCTTAACCTTCTCTTCTCCAGGCTAAACATACCCAGCTCTCTAAGCCGTTCCTCATAAGGCATGGTTTCCAGGCCTTTGACCATTTTTGGTTGCCCTCCTCTGGACACGTTCCAGCTTGTCAGTATCCTTCTTGAACTGTGCTGCCCAGAACTGGACACAGTACTCCAGGTGAGGTCTGACCAGAGCAGAATACAGTGGTACTATTACTTCCCTTGATCTAGATGCTATACTCCTATTGAGGCAGCCCAGAATTGCATTGGCTTTTTTAGCTGCTGCATCACACTGTTGACTCATGTCAAGTTTGTGGTCTACCAAGACTCCTAGATCCTTTTCACATGTACTGCTCTCAAGCCAGGTGTCACCCATCCTGTATTTGTGCCTTTCATTTTTTTTGCCCAAGTGTAGTACTTTACATTTCTCCTTGTTAAAATTCATCTTGTTTGCTTTGGCCCAGTTGTCTAATATGTTAAGGTCATTTTGAAGTGTGATCCTGTTCTCTGGGGTATTAGCCACCCCTCCCAATTTGGTGTCATCTGCAAACTTGATCAGGATGCCCTCAATTGTTGTTTCCCAGATGTCTCTTACAACCACCTATAAACTAGTAGCCATCACTCTTATGGCAGTATAAATTACATTAGTTATGGAACAAGTATTCCACTTTCAGTTCCCACAAAAAGCCCTGGCTATGTTTTTAGGTGCCATGATATGTGTGTGTGTGTGTGTGTGTGTGTGTGTGAAATCAGATAACTGTCTTCATGAATATTCACAAATGAATTATCATATGCTACAGTACTGTGGGCTGATATTCACATCATCATGTACCAGAGCCGGTCACAATACATATACAGAACAAGTATGTGCATTGTATAACGGATATAAATGCTGGGCTACAGTCTGCCATCATGCTTACACTGAAATTACTCAGGTACAAAAATTACAAGCAGGCTACCTGCTTGCTATATCCACCAAAGAAGTATATTTTGTGTAGGATTTTGTCACGTTTAATGCAGCCATTCATAACTGAATGTTCCTCATTCTGATTCAATTCCTTGTAAATGCTTGCAAAATTTACAGCTGGGAGACAAATGGCAAATGAAGCAGGCTTCCATAGCATTTCACTGCCTCTCTATTTGGCTTTACCAGAGGTAAAGCATAGTAAAAAGGTGAAGTAAGGAGCCCTCCCTTCTTAGATGCAACTTCCATTTAAAACTAATTCTGATGTAGCAGTTTTCCTTAATGGAAGAATATGGTTTTGTATCTTCACAATGATTTTCATGTACATTTCTCATGAGCATTCCACTGCCACATAAAAGTTGAAAAATATAAAAAGCATGCACCTGTTGCCAAAAGAATAAAGGGTAATTAAAATGCAGCATTTTAAAGGCATGTTGAATAACTTCAAGCATTTAAATAAGTTGCCTGCAAGCTGATTTTGCCTAAGCATAAGTGAAAGCTGCAATCCTTCCTCATTAGGGGCTGCAGCTTATTCTGGGAAAGCAGCAGCAGCAATACAATATGAGACTGAGGGACTGGTAACCATTAAAACATAAGATAAATCAGAGAAAATTCCTATCATGTTCAGCATTCTCTTCTCTCAGTGGCCAACCAGATACCTATGAAAAACCCAAAAGCAGAACATGAATATGATAGTGCTCTCTTGCAGTTGTTCCGCAGCAACTGAAGCATACTGTCTCTGGTACTGTAGGTAGCATATAAAAAGGTATAGCCTTATCCTCCATCAATTTGTGGCCTTCTAAAGCCATCCAAGCTGGTGGCCATCACATCAGTTTAGCTACCGTATATACTGTGTGAAGAACTTCCTTTTGTCTCTCCTGAATCTCCCAGCACCCAGTTGCATTGAATGACCCCTGATACTATTAAAGTTAGGAAGAAAAACCTCTCTCTATCCATTTTAACACCATGCATAATTTTACACACCTCTACCCTGTCTTTCTTACCATTTTTCTAAACTAAAAGGCCAGAAGTGTTATAAATTTTCCCCACATGGGAATTGCTCCAGCCCCTTGATCATTTTAATGTCCCTTTTCTGCTCCTTTGGACATGCAGAGACCAGAACCGCACACAGTATGTATTCCAAGTGTGGTCAACACCATAGATTTGCATGAAGGCATTATGGCAGCGGCAATTTTATTTTCAATGGGAGCTTTGTGTCCACACTGTTAGGATTAAAATTCCAAAACCTGAAGACTAAATTCTCTCTCTTAAACCTGACAAATTACTGCTGTACTTTGGGTTCAGAAGCTTGCAGTTCTCTCTCTCTCTCTCTCTCTCTCTCTCTCTCTCTCTCTCTCTCTCTCTCTCTCTCTCTCTCTCTCTCTCCTCTCTCTCTCTCTCTCTCTCTCTCTCTCGTTTCATTTGGAAAGGGTGTGGGTGTTCAGTTCCAAACTTGAATGAAATCTAAACACTTCTGGGTTTCCTCATCCGTTTTGTTTATCTCTTGTGTCTCTTGCAGCTAAAGCGTGTGACTCCAGCTGGAATCTGGAAAGCTAAAGATTTCTGAATGCTTGAATAAAAACCCAGAATCAATGATTGAAACACCACCCAATTTTAACAATCACTGCACTTGTAATGCTTTTTTCTTTCATACCTGCGGGGACTTGTGAGAGCGCCAGCTGTACTGGTGACTGTGGAGGCTAGCCAGCAAAACATTTTCATCAGTATCCACCTGGCCAAACCGCAGTGTCTCCTGTGTGTCATTACAGATTACAAAATGGCTGAAGACCAACTCTTCTGCCTCAGGGCACTGGTTCTGAAAGGAAAAGAATATGAAAGCCAAACAAGGGTCAGATTAATTGCAATATGTTTGGCAGCTGCCTGCCCAGTGGCGAATGTTTCTATACACACACAAAAACCTTCCTTGTCACAAGCTTTTCCTACAGAACGTTTTTTTCTATATCATAAAATCACAAAGCAATTTATGGGTACCCTGAAATATATTTTAATGGGTACCCCCCAAATATATTTATATTCCTTGAACTGTAAACTACAAGCAAAAAAGACAATGAAATAACAACTTTTAAAAGATTATCTGAGCCAAATTAACATCAGAGATTACTGCAGAGTAGTGTACAGAACAGCCTGAGGAGATTCTACCTAATAATACAAAACCTACTCATGAGCCATTATGCCTGGGGTTCCCACTGTACTGCCCGTGGGCAACCCGGTGCCCACAGTGCTTGCTAAGACCCCCCTGCCTGTTCCCGCTTTCTTTATTTCTTTATAATTAAGGGATTCTTTTGTGCTTTTGAGATGGTTGTTTGGTTGGCATGGAGTTGCTTGTTTTGTGGGGAGAGGTGTTATCTGATTTTTTTCCCCATTTAGTTTTGGGGACTGTAGTGTTTTGTATTTGCAGGGGTGGAGTGTTTCTGCACTGCCTTTCTTTCTTTTGTGAAATGCATATCCTGTGGGACCCATTACAGTTTCCTTGGATTTCCAAATGACCCTCTGCATCCACACATATTAGAGATTTTGACAATAAAACCACTTGTTCAAAGACATCTGAACTGATATTTAGGATTTAGTGTGAGGTTTCTGAAAAATAAAATGTGTTTTTAATACTTTTTGGAGCAAAAAGTAAAATAGCCTCAAAGAGAATTCCTACAAATGCTGTGTTACGTTGACTTAAGCAAATACAATTTACTCAAGTTCACTTTGTGCAAAGGTTCTGTGTAGTAAAAGAGTAATTTGATGCCATGTCAACTCACAAGTGTCCTGAAATGCTTCAGTATTCACTCTGAAATGTTTCAGTATTCTAGAGCAAGGTTCCTGTATCAATATGTATATATAGCAGGACAGGTGTGGACATGAAACCTGGACCACAGCATGGCAAATCCACTTGGATTTTTTTTTAAAATGCACACAGAAAAGCTTTGATGCTCTTTGATGCTCTGAGTGATCAGACTTGAGCTACGAGCAAACTGGGCATTTTCCGCTGGTAATATTGTATGAATGATAGGCTTACTTGATGGTTGATATAAATTACCAATGTCTCAGGGGTTCATTAATCACTGCAATTCACTGCATTATGGGAATGATTTGATGCCAGCCGAAGATGGCAATATTTCTGTAAGTCCTTCAAGGAGATTTGTATCATTGGCTTAAAATATTCCTATCCAGTCCTTCCATCAGCTTGAAACTACCTTCCAATTCACAGCAGCCTCTTTTCCAACAATGTAATACTGTATACCACATTATGAAGAACTCTACTTTGGTTTCACACATTCCGTTTGAGTCAATATAATCCAAGCAATGTTTCCTTTCCCTTTTTGTTGCCTTTCCCCTCAACCATTTTGACTTTCCCTAACCATTCCTTCACCATCGCCCCACCCCTGGTTGGCTTGGCAGCTTCAAGATGGCCCTCAGTCTGTTAGAGAGCTGGATTTCCCATTGTCCTTTTCTTCCATAGTAGCATCTTCTCCTGGCACCAGTACCAGCACAGTCTCTTCCCTTGCTGATTACAGCTGCTTCAAGATTCTGTCAGCAAAATGCCAGAGAATGCGTAGAAGCATATAAAAACAAGGAAGATAGCCAGGCCTCTCTAGCCAGCCAACTCCTTTTTGGCCACTAGTTTTTCACAGAGCTCAGTCTGGTAGCTGCTGTTGTCAACACCTCATTTTGACCAAAAGAAAAAAGAAAAAGAAATTTTGAGTTCTTGGGTGTACAAAATTTCCACACATTAAATGAACACCCCCATCATCACACACAAAGCAGAACTGGGTTTCTATGGTGACCAGATATTCAAATGTGTATACAGTACTTCATTTTCCATTATGAGTAACTATGTTCTTACTGCATTCCTGCGTTTCAAAAACATCTCCCCTTGGCTTTAATGCTTTCTTTTCTAGAGGCGGAATAAAATATTGGAGGAATGGCAGGAGTCATGTTAAGACATATTTCTTGCATCCTTCCCACATAAGTCTACGGTGACAAGGCATCCTATTTTACAGACAACAGTACTCTATGTGAAGGGCTGTCCATTTAAAAGTGCTGTTCAAAATTCAAGAATTGTAAGAAAGAAATTGCCCATCAACAGATAGCAGTGCCTAGAAAAGGGAATGAGAAAGCATATGGGTCACCTGGGTCTTTCCTGCTATAGTGAGATGCATTGTGTATCTATTTAAATTATAGTATTTCTACATACGCATCTATGCATATGCAAATTTTATTCAAATCCATATTCTCATTTTGGGTGATACACTTCCTCTTTTGAGCCTTGTGTAAGTGCTCACTCTATATAGGCTGCTTATATACCCACCTTTTACTTTCTCCAAAATCTATCTGTAGATGGACATCCATCCCCACACGTATTGATTAACACATGCTGACATGAAGCAAAAGATAACAAAAATATTATCCAATTCTGAAGAATATGGGGGTGCTGGTTTAAATGCTGTCACCCAAGGTGGCAGGCGAAAGAGGTGGAACCATTTAAGTATGGCAAAAAAATGGGTGAATGCAGGGAAGGGTACCAGAGGTATCTAGGATAGAACTAGATTTAAGGGGATTTTCCTTTGGGAGTTCCAAAGCTATGGGCTCCATGCTACAGTATAAATCTCGGTGTTTAATTTGGCCCTGTTCTCATCAACATATTCTATACAGAAAAGGTCAGTAGAACAGCCAAAGACTCACATTTTGTAAGCAGGGAAGACTACTACAGAGCATCTGGATGTACAGTTTATCTGAGGAAAGTAAGGCTGACATTCCTGGTGCCACTTCAGAGCACACAGTTTGTTTTGGCACTCTATAATGGCGGATCTATTACTTTATATTGTCAAGCTGCCATACCCACATGCTCAGAAATCTACCCACAAACATGGATTTCCTTGTTACAGATTTACGAAATGTTCCTCTTTAAAGGAAGGATTTAAACTCTAAAGAACTGAGTATGTTGCTATCAAGTACATATAGGAATATATAAAGCATTTCCCCCTCAAGGAAGTATCTACTGGATTTTCTTGTTAAAGCTGTACCCAAAAAGACTGAAAGCTTAGCATTGCAACATGTTTAAAATTCATCTTAGTGGAATAAGTTAATTTGAAGTTTTATTGTCAGTTTACTGAAGTGAATATTTTTGCATGGTTATGGGCTTAAGCCTATGAGCAGAAACCCATGTAGAGAACAGATGAATAATATTAAACTCCTTATACTATTTGAAAGAATTTTTCTTTTCCTTATGCATGGAATTGTCAGTGACATCTTACCATACTCGGATGTAAAACCTCATGGGGTTAGAGGTAACAGGTTTGGCTTGCACTCTACCAATCAGCCCAGATTTACAGGACAATCATATGCATGCATTCTTCAAATTAAGTTCCACTGAGCTGAATGGGATTTACCCCCAAATAGATATGTGTAGGCTTGCAGCTTTTGTTAATGAATTTGCTTGTTATTGGAAATCTATGCACTCAGTTACAGTATTACCTTCAGTGGAGACCAAGATAAACAATCATACTTTAAAAACCTGTGCAGTTGATAGAAATGTTTATGCATTCTATTTGTACAGTATTAATATGTATGTAATACATAAATGTAGGGACACAGGTGGCGCTGTGGTCTAAACCACAAAGCCTAGGGCTTGCCGATCAGAAGGTCGGCGGTTCGAATCCCCGCGACGGGGTGAGGTCCCGTTGCTCGGTCCCAGCTCCTGCCAACCTAGCAGTTCGAAAGCACGTCAAAGTGCAAGTAGATAAATAGGTACCGCTCCAGCGGGAAGGTAAACACCATTTCCGTGCGCTGCTCTGGTTCACCAGAAGCGGCTTAGTCATGCTGGCCACATGACCCGGAAGCTGTACACTGTACGCTGGCTCCCTTGGCCAGTAAAGCGAGATGAGCGCCACAACCCCAGAGTCGTCCACGACTGGACCTAACGGTCAGGGGTCCCTTTACCTTTAATACATATATGTACACATTTATATGTATGGTAATACTATGCCTCAGTCCATTGGTTGCATGTCTGCAAAGCCCTTACTGCTAGATGGTGCCAAATGGTATATGGAGCCTGGCCACTTATGAGGGAGTCAGCACGTAAAGCATAATACACTTCTGGCCCAGGACCAGAAAAGAGTGGTTCCAGATATACAGCAGTTGGCCATCCCTAATCTAAAGGAAACAGGATGGTCTCCAAGAAGCTAAGCATCTGTTTGGGAGGCTGCAACAGATTCGATCATCACTGTGCAAATCAAAGTTCTAGTCTACACTGTAATGTCAGTATATTTATTTTCTAGTTACTAGCATAGGGTTACCCAGGTGGCGCTGTGGTTAAACCACTGAGCCTAGGGCTTGCTTATCAGAAGGTCGGCGGTTCGAATCCCTGTGACGGGGTGAGCTCCCGTTGCTTGGTCCCAGCTCCTGCCAACCTAGCAGTTCGAAAGCATGTCAAAATGCAAGTAGATAAATAGGAACCGCTACAGCGGGAAGGTAAACAGTGTTTCCATGTGCTGCTCTGGTTTGCCAGAAGCGGCTTTGTCATGCTGGCCACATGACCTGGAAGCTATACGCTGGCTCCCTCGGCCAATAATGCGAGATGAGCGTGCAACCCCAGAGTCGGTCACGACTGGACCTAATGGTCAGGGGTCCCTTTACCTTTAGCATAGATACAGCAGCCCAGAATAAGCTCCATAGATTTAGAAACTGCATTTGAAGCGATTAAATATCACTTTATGCACTATAAAGTCATATACATTTTTGTCCCATTGAGACTTAGGATACATAATGTAATATTCAAATAGGACCAGCTAAAATACAGCTACTTTTTAATACAATAATTCTTGCATTTTACTGGTTATATTAACTGAAGGAATGAAGGGTCATTCCATATCAAGTGATCCATTTTTTACCTCATGTCATTCAATTTTCTTAATGTTTTGTACACTTGTGGAATGATCAGAACCAAGTTTAAATTTTATTTTCTTTTATCTTATCCCATTTTAGAGTTACGATGGTTTGAAATTTCAAAAAATTGATACTTTTGGCCTTGCCCGATTACACAAAAACCTTAAAAGCTCAGCCCAGAATTAAGACGTTTCAAAACTAAAAATAACAATTTCTTCAGAACTTCATGGATCTTAATATGATATATGTCAAATGATATGTCCAAAATTGTAGTGATTATTTAATATTTCTAAGAGCTACCTGCAAAATTTCAACTTGGGATCTCAACGGGATCACATTAAACAAAAATATTTTGTACATACATGTCTGCCTTATTGGGTTATATTTAGGAGTAATGGGTCTTCTTGGAGTAAAATAGATATAAATGCAAAGTTATTCAATTAAAAGATATCTGAAAAGCTAGTCAGGCTTTTCTTTTAAAAATGGGTTCCAAAACAGTGATAGCTTGCTGTTGAATGATAGAATTAATGCTTTGAAATAATTGTTGTTAGTACTTCATTTCATGAACATTATAACAAAATACATATCAAAGAAAATTATGACACTGCTGGAACTTTTTAACTGGTGCCACGATAACATCCTTTCTATCTAGTTATTATTTTCAACAAATGAGGAGTATAGAAAAGAAGAAATGTTCCTAAAATGACACGTTGAAAGAGTGAAAGCAATCAAGGGAACACAAGGATTTCACTGCTTTGTTCCATCTACATCCAGTCCAAGAGAAATTGTGATCAAGGTGTATTCCTTTAGCAATGAGAGTGAGACATTTGACATTGAAGGAAGTGGGGCAGGCTAAGCCTGATATATTCTCAGCATGTGTTTCTGAGCTCTTGGAAAAGAGAAGTATGAAAAGTCTTTTGGTGTTCACAGTCCATAAGACATTCACTGAAATTCCTAGGCATGGTGATGGTCACTAGAAATCCCAGCATCCCATGATTTTAACACATCAACTTAGGCTGATTGAGTCTGATGTATTTAATTAGGCATCACTGGATTGCAATTAAAAACAAAACAAAGGGGAAAAGATAGGTATGGGAACACGTTTAGTACGGCCACAGTAAGGTAGCTGCATGTGTACACTGAATCTCAGTCAGGAGTGCGTGCAAAGAAGCTAAACTTAAACAAACTGGGCCAAGTGGTTGGATGCACAAGAAGTAAACAGGAGTCTGAAATAAACATTTATAGAATAAGACATTGGGGGAGGGGGGCTTTAAAAAGCAAAAGATTCAACAGCACTTCAACACTCCAAGCTGACTATGGGCAGATCACTTTAAATAGAAAAAGCACCAATGCCCTCTAGACTAGATTCCCAGACCTCTATTTTCCCTTTGGGAGATCTGGGGAGTAGCATGAAAAAAGAAAAGGAGAAAAACAAGCCTAATATACTCCTGAACTACAGACTTTCACCAACATATAGCTCTCTGCTCATTTATCTGTTTCCAGTTAAAGAAATTTTCCTGGTAATGTGGTGCAGTGCAATGCAATGAGAAACCCATATTCAAGGCCACCTTCAGTCACAAAGCTCATTGGGTGAGTCCACCCAATCACTGTCTTCCAGTCTATCTATCTTACAGGGCTGTTGTAAATAAATAATTCTATGTACTGTACACCACTCATCAGTTCCTTGGAATGAGTCTTAGAGCTATCCATGTATGTAGTTTTGGAGGACTTAGACCCATCACAGCCTCCTTAAATCTATAACCCTTTTATTTGTACTTGTCAATTACTATATCAGACAATAAGGATATTTAGGAATAAACATATTTCCTTTCAAATGGGGAAGTGCCACAATATAGACTTTTACCCAATTAGAAGGGCAGATACATGGTTTGCTCCTCTGCAATGTATCCATTGTGTTAACTTTCTCTTCCTGCTTCCTTCTTTCTCTGAGCCCAGAGAGAAAACAGCATCTCTTTTCATAGCACCTGCTTCCTTTCTTGCTTATGAACACCCACTCACTGCTTGTGTAAAAACTCTGTAAAAACTCTGTATGTGTAGTTGAGGCTGCACTTTTTCTGATCTAATTTTAAGGCAGGGCTGATTAAGTACAGTGGTACCTCGACTTAGGAAAGACTCGACAACCGAATTTTTCGACTTACGAATGGGGCAAATGGCCACACGCTTATGAATTTCTCGACATCCGAACGGAAACTGCGGCGGTTTTAGATAGGGTTTTTTCGACTTACGAATTTTTAGATGGGGCTGCTTTGACTTACAAATTTTTCCGTTTCCAATGCATTCCTATGGGAAATCGCGTTTCCAATGGCGCTTTTCGACTTACGAATTTTTCGACTTACGAAGGTGCCCTCGGAACGGATTAAATTCGTAAGTCGAGGCACCACTGTAGCTATATTTTGGAACTTCCTACAAGATAGGAAATGTCCTGATGGCCACATGTACAGTGGTACCTCGGTTTACGAACTTAATCCGTTCCAGAACTCCGTTTTTAAACCGAAACCGTTCTAAAACCGAGGCTCGCTTTCCCTAACGAGGCCTCCCGCCACCGGTGCCCTTCCACCATTCGAATTCTGTTTTTAGACTGAGGTAAAGTTCACAAACCGGGACACTACTTCTGGTTTTGCAGAGTTTGTAAACCGAACTGTTCGTAAATAGGACTGTTCTTAAACCGAGGTACCACTCTATATCATTGTAGGATTTGTCTGCTGGTTCAAGAGGTTGCAGAGCATGGTAAAATATACCACTCACCACAATCCCATCAGTGTCTTATATTGCACACGCAATAAGCTCATTGGCTGAGTCTTCCCAAGCACTCTCTTCCAGGATAGGTACAGGGTCGGTTCCATTAAAGCTATACATGTAGTTTTAAAGTCAAATCTTGTTTAGGTAGTAAAAAAAAGAAAACCATCAAATGAAACTTGTTCGGATTTAAACAAATGGATTACTCATATTTAAAAAGTGGCCTGTAATAAATTCTGTGGCACTTTAGAAATTATTTTAACAAGAACGTGTCTGGTGGGATGGTTTACATTTCCCTAATGAAATGTCCGCGGCTTTCTTACTTAACTGACCCATTCACTACAGAATTCATTATCCCTATATATGTAGCCCTTTGCAATAATGAAATACTATGGAATATGTGGAGCTTCTCCACTATATTTCATTTCAAAGAACAATTTTTAAAGCAATAAAGAATTATGCAATTGAAGCAAATAATACATTTTCACATATTTTCATTTTACTTATACAATCTTGCTGAATTAAAAACAACCTATATGCTCTATAAATTGGTTATTTTTAAATGAAATCTTACTACAGTTCAAACACAAATCTGATGAGGCGATAGATTTTATTGGGCCAATCTTTCAAGACTTCTAGAACTGCTTTCAACAACAAACGACTCAAGTCTGGCATTTAAATGTACCTATTAACAATCAGTTGATCAATCAGCTGACTGAAGTTAAAAAACATTTCTGTTCCCTTAATTTCAATGAGAGAGTTAAGCAGGTGCTTAAAATTAAGCTAAATCGTTTTGGCTAAATTGTGCTCCTGGTGTTTTAGAAGGCATTTCCCACTGTAAGACATTAGACTCTTAAGACTGTTACGTACAAAAGAGAATCAGTGCCTTGGGGGGAAAAAGGGAAAGATTCATCATCTTGGGATTTGAACATGTGACCTAGAATTACAAGCAAAGAGGCTGATGATGTCTTTAAAGCCTAATTCTACTTCTAAAACTACCATCATTATTTAGGGGAAAAAATTAGTCCGCATATTGGTAGAAACAAATACTGACAGAGGCTTCTGTTAATCTTGAACTCTTGACCTAAAGGTGCAAGGCCAAATTGCTTTATGCTTCATATGTCAGCTCCCATCTACAATGTGTACAAAATTACTTGTCTCTAATAATTCAGCTAGAAAATGTGGAAAACTCAACTAACGGTGGTGCTCTTGACTTTGTCCAGCAGAATAATGTGTTGATTGTGAGCACTGCACACCAAACAGCACTTAGTGGGAAGCTAATTTTCGGTATGTGGAAGAGGAGAAGCCACATAAGGAACATGTTGTTAACAATTAACGTTAATAAGCAGCTCTGGGTCCATTTCTGCGTCTGATGTCCCTTAATTTAAAAGTAGGCTGAGTTTTTAATCAAGTGCACCCTGGGCTAGAGACCCACCCACCACATCAGAAGATGGTGGCAAGAACCCTTGACATGAGAGGAAATGAGAAAATTACAACAACAATTACAGAAGCATATCCTCCTGTGGGTCATTTGAACATTGCCACCCCCGTGTATAAATCAGACCCAACTATTCATAGAATGTACCTGTCAGGAGTATGCTGCTATGCAACATATGGCTCTACTTAATCAAATATACAATTCTGTTATTTTCAACTCAAGAGTATTCCTGTAAGGCATACTCCTGTAGTCCAAGTCAGTCATTCACACTCTGATGTGGTCTCAGACATTTAAATATTTATACACTGCATTTTATTTATATGTATACGATGTCTGATACTTCTTAACAGCACAAAGCAACTGACCTTTCTGAAGGCCATTTTGCAGTAGTTGCTGCCCTGCCAGCCCATGCGTAACGGGCCTCATCCAAAACTCTGTTTGCTTGTTTTCTGTTAAGCACATTGCTCAAAATATGACAAAAAGCAGAAATTGGAGCTACAAAGACTCTTTTTTCACAGTGATATTTGAACCAGCTGTAAAGATTTAAATCACACTAGCTCTTGTTTTATGAACGTCCTTTTACAATAAGAAAACCATGGAATGGCTTGAAAAAAAGAAACTCTTGATACGAAACAGATGTTTTTATCTTTTCTAGCTTTGCTATTGTAGTTCTGCGATGGGTAATTAATGCACAGTACTTCGTTTTGGTATTTAGATTGGTAAAGAAAATTATTTTCTTGCAGGCCTGGATAACTTAGGACAACTCAAGGCATTTTGAACAATTGCAGGGAAAAATAATCTACATATATATTTGGATTGCCTTGCACCATTATTTTTGTATGAACAGAATAGGATGCAAGATGTAGTGAATGCTTTCAATAATATAATGAGGGGGAAATAGCTAGAGATACCTGACAGAGGGCTTTATCCAACTAAGTTTTACTCCAAGTCAATAAGCCATGTACAATAATTTCAATAAATTCACTCTGAGTAGGCTAAACACTGAAAACAACCCAGAAGATCTGTGACCACATCTCCACCTTACATGGAGTTTGGTCCTCATAGTTGCTTATCCCAACATTCACTGACTTTATAAAACATATGCAATGAAATGCTACATATTACAATTCACCAGGTCAGATCCTGATCTCACCGGCATAGACTTAAACCCACCCAAAATGGCCCACGGAGCTTTAATTTCCTTTGAAAACATGTTTTATGTGATAATAAAAAGACTTCTACTATAAAGTGTGGGGAAATCTGACAATAAAGTGTCAGGCTAGATTTCTCAAAGCTTTTGCCAAACATTTTACCTTCTCCCTGAAAAAACTCAACAACTTTGACCCGAACCCCCCAAAAACGGGCCTGCCTCCTTCCTAAAAAAAAGCTCAACAACTAACTTTGACGTGAACCCCAAAAAGGGGGTAGATCACTGCCAGTTTTTTTATTCTGTGAGTAGATTTGCCAAACCTTCAGAAGTTCACACCTGCCCTGCCCAGTTAGCTCTCTGCTGACTGAAGAGATAGAAACCCACTATCACAGCCCCTGCCCATTCTGACATGGCTCAACTCAGATGTAAGATCCTCCAAACCAGTGCTTTCCGCCCACAGTACCGGCACCTTTTTTTTCCTAGAAGAAAAGTACTGGTTAAAAGTATGGCACTTGCTGTAACAACCATGGTGAGTAATTGCACATTTTTTTCAAGAGGAAAGGGACTGCTCCAAACCACTGAATTGCATCCAGGGAGATGCGTGTGGATTTCTGCTCATCCAATGGGGCTTCTGCCCCAAACCAATGAAAGCTCCTCCACCACAGAAAATGGTATTTTGGAGGGTCAGTGCCCCCTCTAAAATGGCTTAAGATGGGCATGAGGGGCTGCAGTGGAAGCAGGGAATTGGTGGAATTTAGGGGACCACTTTGTGAGAGTGGAAGTGCGATTTAGTCATGCATGGCAGCTTTGAATTATCCCAATGGTTTGGAAGATCAGGAACTAGCTGTGGGCCCATAAGGTCCCTTTGCTTTTCTTTTCATATACCGAGGATCAGTTAGTTGCTTCCAGTTTGCAGCTTCTTCTTCTTTGGCGTTCACTCGTAGCTGAGTAAGAAAGTCTTCCATAAACACAGTTTTAACAATGAGTCCGTAATTGACTGTGGAGGCCAATTCTGGAACCACACGTCCTTCCACAGTGGGGACATTGGTTTCTGGGCGGGAGTTGATCATGGTGTGGATTTGCCAAGCCTGCCTTCCTCTTAGCATGTTTCTCCCTTGCATCTTGAGTTTGAGTGTCTTCAAAGGCCATGACACCTTTGGTAAAGGCTGTTCTTCAACTGGAGCACTCACAGGCCAGTGTTTCCCAGTTGTCGGTGTTTATTTTTTTAGATTTGCAGCAAACCATACTTGGGCGTTACACCAAACCAGCAAATTATGGCTTGTCAGAATGCAAACCACCATTAAACCATAGCTTGCACTGCTGATGCAAACAGCAGGTGCGAACCATTGCTTGCCAATTTGGTTATAATGGCAAAGTATGGGTTCTGCTAAAAAGGAAGTAACAATTGAATCTGACTGTGCGGAGGAGGAAAGTGCACATGAGTCTGATGCTTACAAATGTATTTTATCCATTTTTAGAAGTGTTTATGTTCTGCCAACTCATGTAAAATATACTGAAACTTGGTTTGGCATTATATGTGAACTGGTTCTATGTGTTTATGATGTTGTACGCTATCACTTTGCCTATTAATTTCATTTACTTTCAATCAAGTTTCTGGTTCTGCAAAAAGGGCAGGTAACAGTGTGCCCTATCTTCCCTCTCCCTTCACCCTACTAGCCTATTGGTAACCCCCATTTTTAGAAATCCAGAATAAGGGTACTGTATCCAGATTAACATTTTCATTTAATGTTTAGCTGTTGGCCTTACCTGTTCCCAAGCTTGGATGGTTTTATGCAGGGAGTGAATAGCATGTTGCCCAAAGCTTATAAATATGGGATCCACCATCACATTTCCATCCAGTATCTTTTCCGCTAAATTGCCAGAAATAGCAATCTGTCCAAGGACACCAAAGGGCTTCACAACAGCTTGCATTGTTACATTTCTGTATTCCAACAGTTTGCAGTCAATCCTAGTAGAAAACTGGATCTCCTTGAAGATGGAGCCATCACTCCATTGCCTTAGATAGATGTGTGGTTCTTTGAAAGAAATGATCAAATATTCTAGTTCGGATGGCACATTTTTATCAGAGATAAATGGATGAAGGAACTTTGGTGGCACTGTGAAATAAAGGGGGGGGGGGAAATCATTAGTACAATGTTACAAAAGCAGACTGGGAATGAGTGTGTTCAGTAGATCAATATATGCAGAACACTTTACAAGAAAAAAAATCTATGTATTTGTTCAGCTCAGTTAAGTAGCCACTATTATATGGAAATCCCGTCTTATTTGAAACCAGAATAAACACACGGGAAATGAAAATGAAACTGTAAATTTAAATACTGACAAATAATAAAGATTTTTTTTGTTATTCAAAGACTCAGTGCTGTCAGGAACTGTATCTTATTTACTTTCTTCTAAATCAAAACAGTTAAGTATGTACATGTACATTTACCTGAATGGATTGGGTCTGAGCTGAGCCATATTTATTTTTTCAAAAGCTTGTGGTTTCTGCTCTGTATGTGCATATTTAAGCATAGGCTTGAAACATGGTCTAAAGGAACATGATAGAATTCTTGCAGGAGCTAACCAAATCTGAGTCTGGCCAGTGCTTGAATGGGAAACAGCCTGGGAATCCCACATACAACTCCTTTGAGTTCCACAATGGAAAAAGGTGGGATATGAATGTAATACAATGAAGTCTTTTTTTGTGTTGGGCAAAATTTGGTACACTAAGGCCCCACACTAAGTAGAAACACTAGTTATCCCTGACTACCATTGCAATTACGATGACAACAAAAACAGAATCAGCAGAAATAATTCCCCTACACAACCAATAGAGCTAATCAAGAATTAGCCCAATAGTAGTAGAAATATGTACTACGGATCAGAGCCAACGAAAGATGTTGGAAAGTTAAAAACTGGAGACCAAATTAGGATTGAGAGATGAATGCAGATAAACTCATATGATTATCTGTTTAGATATAGCGCTGATGTGCACTTTGAAGGGAAAAAAATGCAATTATTAACAGGAATGGCCTCAACATCTGGTAAACACATAAGGGAAACAGAAAAGTAAAACTGATTAAAATATCTACAATTAGCAAAGTAGAAAGGAAACAGAACTATCCTATGTATAAATGAAATCATACAGTATTTTAAAAATGTAGATGCTATTTTAAGTAAATGGATGTCATCATTCCAGAACAATAGGATTTTAACTTGCAGAAAGTCAACATCCTAGAAATTATCGGCCCTATAGCAAGTCTGAAGTAACCACAGTTTTGGATAGTTAATTGTCCTACTATGAATAAACAAGCAGAGAATACGATAATACCGTAGCTGCCTAAGGAAAGTTCTTTCTGAAAAAGGAAAATTTATATACTGCCAGGAACTGTATTTGGTTCAATCAGCTTTTGCCTTTTTATTATTTATCATTTGAAAAGTGAAAAATATGGAAGTGTGTGCATAGATTCAGGGGAAGAAGGAATACACTACTATATTCAAGACTGTACATATTAACGTTAGCAAAACTTGTTTTTCCAATATTTAGTTGTTAGGTTGTGTTTTTCTTTTTAAAGGCTCAACAACCTCAGTAAGAAACCCTATTTTTGAAGTGTGCTTAGTTATTTGCTCATCTTTCCTGGAAAGCATTATTTGATATCAGACAATCTAACAAAATTTCTTGGAATAAATTTGACATTAACACAGCAGCACATAGTTACTGAACAAAAACAGATGGGACTCCCCTTCCCCTTCTTTTTAGAGTAACAAATGAGCTTTCAATGCTTGGAGTTCGCTTCATAATTTCTTTGATAAAGGAGGATGTAAAAACTTCCAGCATCAGGGCAAGTATGCTGGCAAGTGGCTGAATTTGTTCTATCAGATGGCCCAAAGAAAAGTGAAGGGGGCGCTTGTGACCATTAGCCAGGGCTTAGAAAAGGCTGCAGCACCTTCTGCAGATACTGGATCCCAAACACTCTTTCCTACACATTCTTGCTTCCGATAAATGGTTGCAAGTTATCTGAGCATATGGTTCCAGGAACCAAGAAACTGCAAATCTAAAGCAGGTGGGGTGATGATGAGGAAATGTAAAAACAACAGTTACAGTTTTCTTCTTCTGAGTGTACTATACGAACCTGTGCCCAACTGATCCAGATGGTGGCAAAGGTGAAGTTCCAAATGAGCAAACTGAATTGAAACGCCAAGGGCAGGCACAAACCAGGGGGTAAAACAGGAGTCCACCCTGGTACAGGCTGCTAGGGCAGTAGGAGTTACAAGCTGATCACAAGCACTTTGTGAGCCCGATTCGCTTTCAGAGCTGTGGCAAAAACAAAACAAAACACGAAGAGTATTCTTTCAATATATCCTGGTGCTAAATTATGGGATTTGACAATTTGTAATGCTGTGTTTGTGGCACAAACACTGAGCAGACCGTGATTATTTTGGATAACTGTGGCAACACAACTGGTGCACGCATCATTTCTAGGGAAGAGTTTGCAAAGTTTTCTAAAATGCTAGCATATCTGAACAAGGAAAGTGCTCTTGGGGGAGAAAAGGGTGAGGGAAACAACCTTTCAGCAATTATTAAACACTTTTTCATAAATGTCTGAACATTTATTTCAACACCACAATACAGGAGTTTTAAAAACGTAACCAGAGCCTATCACTTAAGTACAAACGCACTGCACACTTCTCAAGCAATATTGCTCTCCTTCCTATTTGCACTTAAATTGTCCTCTAAAAATGACTTCCCCAAATGTGGAAAGACCTAGATTTTAAGATAGAAATCTAAAGCTGTAATTTTACCATTAACATACTATCCCATTACATTGCCTCTCAGTAACCATTTGCAGTGCCATGAAATGCTTCCAAAAATTATTCAGCAATCATTTTCAAACATCCACAAATCCCCTCAATGGGGCTTATTTCTAAGTAGTCAGGTATAGGATTCCACTGTAAATGTTATATAGCAGGGGTAGCTAACCTGTGGCTCTCCAGATGTTTTTGGACTACAAATCCTATCATTGCTCACGATTAGCAATGTTGGTTGAGGCTGATGGGAGCTGGAGTTCAACAACACCATCTGTTATATTGTTATATAGGTTAACATTATGGTGTGACACACACACACACACACACACACACACACACACACACACACACTAATTCATTCTAATTGGTAGCAATCATCCCTGTTTCTTTTGTTTGGAGATTTAAATTTGTGACTTAATAAAAGCATGGATAATGTAAAGGTAAAGGAACTCCTGGACAGTTAGGTCCAGTCAAAGGTGACTATGGGGTGCGGCGCTCATCTTGCTTCAGACCAAGGGAGCTGGCGTTTGTCCACAGACAGCTTTCCGGGTCATGTGGCCAACATGTGCATTTCTGGCACAAAGGGACACCGTGATGAGTGTTAGAGCGCATGAAAATGCTGTTTACCTCCCCCCCCCCACAGCACTACCTATTTATCTACTTGCACTGGTGTGCTTTCAGACTGCTAGGTTGGCAGAAACTGGGACAGAGCAACGGAAGCTCACCCCGTTGCGTGGATTAGAACCACTGACCTTCCGATCGGCAAGCCCAAGAGGCTCAGTGTTTTAGACCACAGTGCCTTAGGACTGCCGAGGATGTGCACAACTGAAACACCATTACAATATCCAATAAAGAAGAGCAATGTCATACAAGGGCATTTAGGCATAAGGACAGACAGAGGTAGAGTTATTGATACGCTATGTAGCATCTCAGAAACCTTTTGGCTTTGGGGGCAAAATGAAAAGAAGTCTGGTAAACCCTGGGTCACATTGACACCATAAACTTAAAGCACTCATACTACCCACAAATTTGGGTTTTGTGGGTTCTTTGGAGGGTGCCATGACTATGAAAAAAGTAAACAAATGCTTTAAATTGTGTGAATGCTACCTTAACCAACCCTTTCCTTTCAACTGCAGAGAGTAGGAGAGGATGAACTTTCACACTGCAAAGCCCAGTAGCTCAGCTCCACTTGGAGCCAGTTTACTTTTGACAGTAGAAAGAAAACCCAGAGGAATAGCATTAGCGGTTGACTACCAGCAGGGGTAAAAGGGACCCAGGTGGCGCTGTGGTTAAACCACTGAGTCTAGGGCTTGCTGATCAGAAGGTCGGCGGTTCGAATCCCTGTGATGGGGTGAGCTCCCGTTGCTTGGTCCCAGCTCCTGCCAACCTAGCAGTTCGAAAGCACGTCAAAATGCAAGTAGATAAATAGGAACCGCTACAGCGGGAAGGTAAACAGCGTTTCCATGTGCTGCTCTGGTTTGCCAGAAGCGGCTTTGTCATGCTTGCCACATGACCTGGAAGCTGTATGCCGGCTCCCTCAGCCAATAATGCGAGATGAGCGCGCAACCCCAGAGTCGGTCACGACTGGACCTAATGGTCAGGGATCCCTTTACTTTTACCTTACCAGCAGGGGTGGCGTCTAAACAGTAGACCCAGTATCTAATTATCTTTGTCTTAGGGCATCCATATTTAGTTTTTACTTGCGCTAGGTCAGGGATGGGGAGTCTGCGGCTCTCCAGATGCTGTTACAATTCAACTCTCATTAACATGGCCAATGCTCAGTGAAGACTGAAGTTGCAGTTCAATAACATATGGAGGACTACAGTACTGGGGAACTTCAAAATATATCAAAGTATATATGGAGAGGCAAGAGGATTTTTTTGACACTTTGAGAAGGCATAAAAGGATACCTGTAACTGGCTTCCCAATTCCTAGGCCTGCAAGTATAATACAGCTAACCTGATAAATTGATATGCTGCATTTCCTCTTTCCAATTTTAAGTTAGGAAAACCACCTGCATCTCTCTTTTTGTAGTTCTAAGCAAGTCAACAATCTATGATTCTAACTTGAAATCCCTCTCCCGAAAGCTACAACGAAATCCCCCCTCCCCCTCATGCAGAGGCTACCCTTGGTCCCCTCGCTGCCCCCCTCCCTTACTATTTATTAGCCTGTCTTCTTGCTGGTTAAATCACACTAGCTTTCTTACATTACAAACACCGTTATTGCTGTTTAGGGACTAAAATTATAGTCACGCTTCAGAGCCCTATACTTACCCAGCACCATCTCCTAATGCCTTGAAGGTACCTTCTGAGTCATATTATTCTTTTGTCAATGGAAGTAAGCACTTCTACTTTTATTTTACAATTTAGGGAACAATGAATATTTCCCACATCATAATATCCCACATAGAAATAAGAAATTATAGCAGGGCTATCATCGTCAAAACCCCTTTCAGATAACACTTTTTAATGAAATCTCAGGCACAGTGATAAATCCCAAATGAACATATAACAAGAATTGTGACAGCTATTCTAACTGCTTTGATAAGGGCAAGGGGTTGGGGGGGGCACTACTGAATTCCACAAGCTTTTTGCTCAATTCTCACAGAGTTCACATTTCTGTGGTACTAAGCTGACCACGAAGGTAATTTTGCGAAGGTCCCACATTCAGAGGAATTAACCTTGTCTGAAACACTTAACTTCTCAGTGATGAAAATGCATTCCTTCACAATTAACATCAAGAAATCATTTCAACCTAGTATGATCAATGGAAACCAGATGTTTAATACTTTTTATTGATTTGTTATCCGTTTTCTTCCCTGAATTATTCACACACACAGAGAGACAAAAAATATGCAAACTCCACTCTCCTAATTCAGCTGCTTTGTTATTGTTGTGTATGAGAATGTGTGGGTGGATGGATAGCTATATAGATATGTATGTATATTTATATTCCCCTTCCACACACCATTCAAGAAGGCTTACACTTAGAAACAATTAGAAAATACAATATTTTATAGAAGTAAAAATATGACACACCTACACAGAGAGAGATTCAGCAAATAAAACAAAGACATAGAACAGGAAATTATCTACTACGGTAGTAAAACAAGGGTGTGCTGCTCTGGTTCGCCGAAAGCAGCTTTGTCATGCTGGCTACATGACCTGGAAGCTGTACGTTGGCTCCCTCGGCCAATAACGCGAGATGAGCACTGCAACCCCAGAGTCGGTCACGACTGGACCTAATGGTCAGGGGTCCCTTTACCTTTACCTAAAACAAGGGTATGCTGGAATTAAAAAGTGTTCACCATTTCACAAAACAACAGCATAAGAGGGGACCAATCAAGCCTTGTGGAGCAAAGAATAATATGATTTCAGTGCAACCACTGAAAAGACCTTTGTTGCCATAGTCAGGATGCAGAAAAGGACACAGGTAGGCTGGTACAGGAGGTGGCAGCCCCTAATGTATTCTGTGCCCGATACATTTAGGACTTTAAAGGTAAATATATGTATTCATGACACTTCAGTTGGAGAAATTAATAAAAAATACTGAAAACTTCTGTGTTTCTGTGTCCATTCTAAGATCCAATGCGCTGTAGTGGTTAAAATGTCAGACAAGCGTGGGGAGACCTGGGTTTAAATCCTCCTTAGGGCACGTAGGATGACCCTGTGCTTTCAGACTAACCAAATTGTTTGGGGGATAAAAACAGGAGGGGGGGGGAGAACCCTGAAGTCACTGGAAAAAAACAAGATTAAAATATAACAAGCAAGCAAACAAATAAGTACCAGAAACACAGTAATTAGGTTGGACAGGTATTTATCAGGGGTGTTTTCTGTGTGGCTGCTCTGTTGTGAGGTTCAGTCTCTGTTTGGGACACTTGCATATTCCTGCATTGCAGGGGTTTGGACTAGATGATCCTAAGGGTTGCTTCCAACTCTACAATTCTATGTCTAAATTGGTATTTTGGAATAACTTTGCCCAGTTACGCGTTTTGACCACACAGATTTTAGCATTCTTCTAGTCTTGCAAACCGGCATACTGAAGTGTTTGGTGTATTAGTCGACTGTCAGGATAGCAAACCTTCTTGCCACAACTAATATATTGTGGGAAGAGTCAATGGCATTCTTTGCTTTGGTGACCTACTTCTGTGACCTGATACCATAAGTTATGCATTTCCATTAAACAACTGCAGTTTTGATTACCTTTGGTCATCCCCTGAATTCTGGCTGCTGTTCAGGACAATCCTCCAAAGATCTGCAGCTACAAGCTCTTTTTGGTCAACCATTAAGTTGATATTAGGCAGTGGCAGCTCACAAACTTTGCTTTCTGATAGGCTGAATTCTCTGAAAGCAACAAATGACTTCTGGAGCTCATCCCAGTATTCCAAACTGCAGGGAATCTGTAAAGTTAGCAAACAAATCTTAGTTGCTTGACATTTCTTGACAAATATAAAAACATGCATTTGTAGCTATACTACTGGTTTATTTTAATGTTAAATAGCCAAGATATTTTCTTTGCTGCCATCTCTTCAGTCATATCCTTAACAGATTTTTTTTATAAGTTTCATGTTAATATAGCTGGCATTGATATAGGTTTTTATTCAATTCAACGGGGTTAGGATACATCTCCGGTTACTACCAGACAATTTGTACAAACACCCCAGGATCACACAAAAATACATTATGAACAGATATTAAACACTCTAAAACACAACTGAATTGTGAATTCCACCATGCATCAAGAATATATTTTCTTAAGACATTGATTAAGTGACTTAAATTTTCTGTATAGTATAAATACAGTTGGAGACAGAAAGTATTATTTCCCAATGTACATATGTTAGTGATCAGAACTTATTACAGTAAGCAGCTAATTATCCACTTGGGCCCTTTTCAGAAAGGGTGTGATCCATCCAAGAAAGGATATTCCACCTCTCTTAAGCCACAGTGGAAACCAACCATCAAAAGTTTGTTCTTATCTAGATACAGTATCAGCTTGTTAACTGCTGTACAGCCCCCTACTGTATCTAAGCACCAGTTTAGAAATGTCACAGCTACTACCAATTCAGATTATGAAAAGTAGAACATATCGACAACACTAAACTCCAGAACTCCACCAATTTCAAATTGCTATTAAGCAAGGAAAGCGGCAAAACACAGTCCTGTTAAGCTCTACATATTCAATCCTATGGAGAGGGCAAATATCACCCACCAAATATTTCACCAAGTGATCCAATATTGTTATAGATTTGTGGGGGATCTCCCCCTAAACACCATAAATTAATAAATTGTAGAATTTTGGTTACTTGACTGGAAGATTGGAGGCCAGTGAAAAAGTACAGACTAAGCTTCCTACCAAGCCAGGGCCTCACCAGGGATAGAGGCATTAACATGGCAAAAGGTGCTGATGGCCCATCTGAGAGGAATTCTTGGGCCTGGGGAACAGAAGTTGCATGGTGATGCGATGTGTGTTTGAGGTATTAGGGAAAGAGAGTCTTTAGAGCAAGGTGTGCTGGGAAGAAGAAGGGAGAGAAAAAAAGACTGGTATCCATCTTGGGCAGGTTGGCTGAAGGCTGGCTAGGAGAGATGCCTTTGACTCCAGTGCTGCATCGCTTTGGGGAACAAGCCCTGCTTGAGATGACCATGCTGTAAGATTTGGACTCCCTCCATGTAGAGTGAAGGTGTAAATAGGCGAATAAACCATATTTCTTAAAGCTATGACAGTCTCCACATGGTCTCAATTCTCCAAAGGAACACAGACCCTGCATAAGTGCCTGCAACCCTCTGCAATCATGCTACGGCTTAGAAGAGAGTGGGAGTAGCACCCAACTTTTGTAACAATATATAGTACTCAAATCACTACAGCACACTGTTCTGAATTACCACTATGCTCTGCAGATTTTCCAGAAGAAATTACTGGTCACATATGCTAACATAACAGGCTGAGGCAAGCATTAGGTTTCTATACAAATATATACATGAATACAAGTGTCCTGCAGTACACTTGAAGTACACTTAAAATCCCCACACAGTGGCCAGAGCTGGTATAGGACTAGTTTCACTTTCATTTCATTTTTAATTTGTATACCACCTTTCTATATTACTATACAAAAGGCGGTTGCCAGCAACAAAATATACAACAAAGAACGCACACTTTATAATTATCGGATCCAATACAAAAAGTCATAATAAAACATAACTTTAAAATGTTGGGAATACAGTGGAACCTCGGTTTATGAACACCTCGGTTTACGAATTTTCTGTTTACGAATGCCGAGGACCCATCTGGAACGGATTAATTCACTTTCCATTACTTTCAATGGGAAAGTTCACTTCAGTTTATGAACAGACTTCCGGAACCAATTACACCCATGCTTCGGGTTAAGTACGCTTCAGGTTGAGTACTCCGCGGACCCGGATTAATCCACTTTCCATTACTTTCAATGGGAAAGTTCGCTTCAGTTTATGAACGCTTCAGTTTATGAACACACTTCCGGAACCAATTGTGTTCATAAACTGAGGTACCACTGTAGTGCATATCATGTTTGTTGGGGTGGGATCTTGACTACATTCCCCCTCCTGGTCTGCTCCTCTTCTTCCCATGTGCATATTCCCCTAGTTTGATAGAGCAGTAAGTTATATAACTGTTCTTTTTAAAAATTTTTTATAGATTTTCTTTTTTCTCATTACAAATATACTTATAACATACAATTTACATAACATCTCCCCCCCCCCCTTTGGACTTCCCTCAACTTCCATTTCTGATTTATTATCCTCATTATTATATTCTGCTATTTTCACAAACATCATATCTTTCCTTTTATTGCATTATTTTTTCTCTATCCATAAGGTTGCGAATGTTTATTTAAATCCTACCATCAGGTCAATATTCCTTCCTTGTTTCTGCAAATATAATATAAAAGGTTCCCACTCCTTTTCAAAATCCCTATTGTCCTTTTCCCGAAGTTCTTTTTAGGCAGTGGCATTACCTAGAACACAACCTTCCTCTCTCAAGGTGATTACACACATGTGATTACACACACGAGGAATCAGTCAAATAACAATTGGGCAGACTGCTACTGGGCTTCCCATAAGCATCTAGTTAGCCACTGTGAAAACCAAAGGGCGATTGGGGGCCCGATGTCACACGCATGATGTCAGGACGTTGGGAGGAGCTGGGTTGGAGCCAAACGCTGCATCTGCATAGCTTCAATGGCTGGTGGCTCCTCATCCTAATGTTGCCACTAGCTGGAGGCTGCTGCTTCGACCCTCATTCCCCTCCACGGCTGTAACGTGGTTGGCTCTGTTATTTGCCTCTGCACTTTTGGGATGAAGGGGGTGTCAGCCCCAACTCTGAAAATATAGGGGGGTGCAAAAGGGCTTGGTCTTCTGGATCTGGCACCCCTGCTGACAACAGAATCCTGAACTAGATGGGACTTTGGTCTGTTCCAGAAGAGCGCTTCTAATGTATTTATGGAAGGTTAACTAGAAGAAGGCCTTTAAAAAAACCACCAACCCAAACACACAGCTATTAAAAAAGCAAAGCAAAGATTTATTTTCACATAATCTTTCATTTTAATTAGTGTGAAACATTAAAGCCCTCATATGTTTACAAATATACAAGATACAGTGAAAATGTAATATGCTGTAAAATAAAAACTGCACATTCATATTTTAGTGATCCCCTTTAGGAATGCTAGTTAGATTCTGGGAGTCGGAAGAATATCAAACTTTGCAGTGTGAAATATTTAAGAATGATTTATAGCCTGACACCCACTAGGCCTAGCAAGGAGGAAAGTCCCACTGAAATGCATGTGGTTTACAGTGGCTCAGAGCTTTGGAAACTGGATTTGGCAATTTAAACTGATTTAAACTCTACATTTCTAAGCATATCACATTATTTGTCTTTGTGGGTGGATGGGGGTTATTAGTAATGGCCCGGCTTGGTAAATATAAAGGAAGATGACTGCTTTGTGCAGTAGCAGCTGCCAAAAATAATAGTTTGAAACTTGGATATCAAGTATATCCCACAAAATGACTCATGGGCGAGGGAAGTGAGGATATTAGTTGCACTAGAAAGTGTCCCATAAGAAAAATAAAATTGTATTCCTTTTGTCCTCAAAATGATTAATACTCTACCTACATTTCAAATAATGCTCACCTCCTGGGATGTTGCTCCTACCATTTCCACAATAAAAGCAAGGAAAGTACACTGGCAAAGTGCCATTAACACACACACACACACACACAGCCAGAACAGAGCAGCTCTCTGGATTTTGCACACCTCAGTTCTCCATGTGTTGCATGGGACCAAAGTTTATGAATGAAGCTGAGCAGAAGCAGTCAAAGGCAGGGCAGGGCAATGACAACAATGACTTGGGCTCCTACTACAAAGGTGGGCCAAGCAGCTGCTACTGAAGCTTACATGCTCTTCATGAGGGGACAGTGACTGCTAATGTCTAAGTAAACTGGGTGGCCTGAGAGTCCTAACTGTATGTAGCTCCCTGGAATGATAAATGGGCCACCTTTTGTGTGGATGAGCCCTCAGTGCCTGAGTTTGGCACCAAAACAGCTCTGGTCATCCTGATGGAGGTTAGGAGAATAGGAGGTCTGAGACCCTTTTTATTTTGCTGGATCATTTCACAGCTTTGGATATCATCAGCCAAAGTATATTCCCAGTTGTCACCTGCACTGCAAAGGAAAGCTCTGGCCTACAGCTTCTGGCTGGCTTCACTTCCCCCATCATGCCTCTTGGACTGACAGCTGAATTTAGGGGTTTGCCCCCCCCCAAAGAAAATTATTCTTAATTATTGTTTCTAACTTGTTTTTGTTACTTTGCATTTTGTAAGGATGTTTTTAATAAGTTGGGAGCCATCTTGAGCTCCAACTTGGGAGGTTGGCAGGATGTAAATAAATAAAATAAATAAATTTGAAGATGGACTAAGATCAGGCATCCCCAAACTGCGGCCCTCCAGATGTTTTGGCCTACAACTCCCATGATCCTTAGCTAACAGGACCAGTGGTCAGGGATGATGGGGATTGTAGTCCAAAACATCTGGAGGGCCAAAGTTTGGGGATGCCTGACTAAGATAGACCCTGGAGAGCAGGTATCAATCAGAGCAGACAATAATGGATAGGTGGACAAATAGCCCGACTTTTTAAGGCAACTTCCTATCTTTCTATGCTCCTGGGTTTTATTAAAGAGTGGTTGTTTGGTATTCAAGTTGCCGCTATGCTGCAAGTTAAAGGCAGTCATTTGAAGGATATTAATCATCAGCATCTATATCCATTGACTTCAGTTGGAGTTGTTCACATATAATCAAGAACAGGACCACTGCCTTGAATAAAACTAATGTTAAAAATGTTCTCCTCTAACGTTAAAAATTAAAATAAAACAACAACCACCACCTGCATTTTGCTTCCAAGTCATGACCATTACATGCACCAAGCAGCTAGTATATACTCTATACGCATTCCACTGCACTTGAGTATATATTATGTTCTATAAAACAAACCATAGACACTCAGCTATATAGCTGAAATGCCAGAGAAGTCATGTTTGCATGGGAAAAAAATATAGTTCTCTTTTTACATTATCTCCCCGCCTTTTAGATGACTTTAGAAAGAGGCTTCTATACATCTTCAACTAATAGAAGCCATAAAACCCCCTTTGTAATATTGGAACCAGTTGAGAAACCACAAGTATTCAAATGCAGGAAATCATGATTTTATAACATTTTAATGTGATATACTCTTGGGAAACAAAGTTAACCAAGCCCTATTTCTGTGCAGGAAATATTCCACTGTACAGTTGTAATACATTGTGGTACAGGGTACAGCTGCTCGCTTTTCACCTGTAATGCCCCACTGGTATTGTGGCTTTGCTGCATTGCATCAAGATTGCCTTCCTGTCCGGAAAGCCCTCTAAGTACAAACAAGACTCTAAGCTGAGGTTTTATTTTCCCTTGGTATCAGAATATGGTAATTCAAGAGCCCTGAGAAATACTTTTTTAACCTTTACGAAGAAATATGCGGCATTCCTTTATTTTTAGGGAAAGCATGTGGCCAGCTTATCTTATCAATTCATCAAGCTACTAGGTTTTAGAGCAAATGCAGGTGTGCTGTGGACTGCAATGTGCTACAAAGACTGGATTTATTCTCATTAAAAAGGAAACAAACAAATATTTAAAATATTGGTTTCATGAAAACACAGATGCATGAAACATGCATGAAACATGTGCATGTGCATGTGCGCGCACACACACACACACACACACACACACACACACGGTATATATCTGATAATATGCTGATAAGACTCAAACCAATTTCATATGAGGAATGCCTCCCCTGTCTTTTGTTGTACAAATACCCTTGGAGGTGACTTAAAAGTTTGACTGCAAAGACGGACAGAAAGGCGTTGTACAAATATTCTGCTCTTAATATGTACTGCTTGGCTTTGCAACTGATGGAAGCAGAGCTATGTATCATACAGAGCTATGGATGCACATCTCATACTGAACTGCTTTCATAGGTACTCTACATATCACCTTGAAATGTAGAGATTCAACATGCTGGGCATTTGCTTGTTTATTTAGCTCTCAACTAACTTTGAGGAAGAGAACATCACGTGCTGTGCAAACAAATAAGAAAGGCACTTTAAGAAAGACAAATTGATACATAATGGATTGAGGTCAGACAGCCGTAGTGCTTTGTGGACTCTCTGTGTGGATATTTTATATCTCTAGTTCTAGCTCTATAGCAAATCAGTCCGTTGCTCCATCTAGCCTAGTACTCTGACAGGCATCAGTTCTCCAGCGTATCAGGCAAGAGTTTCCTCTTTCCCAGCCCTGCTACCAGAGATCCTTTAACTAGTGGTTCTGGGATTGCACTCAGCAATAACAGGGCTGCTAAATTATAATTTTAGCACTTTGAGGCTAAAATGATAGCATTCAAGATATAGCCACAGGGGCTCCAAGCACATAGCTCTAATTATCATTGGCAGATACTCCGATTCGGCAGTTGCTTGCAAGCTTGAGAGCTCCCACAGATATACAAATACTGCCTGCATTCCATCTCCATGTATGGAAAAATCACAAATTCATCTAAGAAAACATCTTGATGTTTGGACATCAGAGATTGGGAACCTTGCAGCAGACAGAATTTAGGCTGCAGTCCTAAGGTGGTAATGTTGGTGGGAAATGAAGGCAGCTTTAACATCCATATCCTAAGCTCTGTTGGGCTTGGAGGTCACTCTGACCACCCTCACCCCCACTGGGAATGATAGGAGGGAAATGACTGTCTGAGCGGTATTGGGGGACCGAGAAGGTTTTGGATCCAAGGAATTCTCACTCTTCCCAGAGTACCCCCTTCAGGAGCCAGTGACATTGGAGATCTGACAGCAGTTGTGCTGGGGTGTTAGGAGGTTTTTAAGGTGGTAGGGAAGGGAATGTGATACCACAGCTCTTTCTTGGATGCTGAAGAGGGAGACCTGATATATTCTATGGTCCCTGAGATGCCCTCCCAAAGGCCATGGGATCGCACACTTAAGATCGAAAAAGCTGTGTTCATTTTATTTACCTATAAGAAGCTGTGGTCATTTTATTTACCAATTAAAATGCCAAGAGAAAGAGATTACATATTCAAAAAAATATCTGTTCAACCAGTTTGCTATAACTAGCATTTAGAACAGGCTAGTGTTACTCTTTGCTGTCGATAATTGTGCCAGAACTTTTGTATCTTCCCTTGCTAATGCTATGAACTTAACTCACTACCTTGTCATGCCCAAATTATTTGGATTTCCCAAATACTTGCTTCTGAAATTTGAGAAATGAGTCAGACATCAGTAAAAATTGTGGTTTTTCCAAAAAGTCCTTTCCCCAGCCTCTCAAATGCCAGCTCAACCTTGCAGTCTCAATGGGGAATGCAAATCAAAAAGGAAACAGAATCAGCCAAATATGAGGTATTCTCTGTTAAAAGGAAAAATTAATGCCTTTGACGCTGATCATAATTAGTTTCCTGTTGACTGCCATGTCAAATATTTCCTGAAGTTATGACTTATAGTAAATCTCAAGCCAATTGCTCTAAAGCCCATACTTCCTTTAGCCACTGTTTTAAGCAGCAACTAAGTATTTAAAAAGCGGTCTATTTATAGGGTAACATAGTGTTGAAAATACCGAACTCATAAACTCTTAGTGCAGGAATACTTTAGGCAAGCCCAGGCTTATTGATGCACTTAGACAATAAATCTGCCCTAAATGTGATCCATTCATTTAAACCTAAAATTTCCAGTGATACATATAATGAAATATAGCACATATTTGGTTGGACCTGAAGATCCAGTGGGGCTTTCCATTCTACACCGCCTCCCTCAAACCACTTGAGATCAGGTAACCTTTCAAAACAGCATGGATTTATACTGTGGGAGGGTGGGAAATGGTAGGTCATTTTCTGCTCATGCAAAACCACATTGGGTTTTTATAGCTATTTTATAGCTCTGACACAGTTAACTTTTGTTTACAAAGTTTCCTTTCCCCTCCCCTTCCCCTAGATCCCCCTGTGTTGAATGTTAGACTGTAAGCTCTTCAAGGTAAGGAACTACCGTACTGTACTTTATTATACATATTGCTGGAATCAAATATAAAAAAGAAAACGAATCTTGCAGGATTCTTGCATTTACTTCCAAAGTTTGGGCTGATTAACTAGGTTTTCCCTCTACTGAGTCTCAGCAAAACTCTTATGCTCTTCTGATAACCATATAATGTTTTGCTTCCTCCTCCTCCTCCTCCTCCTCCTCCTTCTTCTTCTTCTTCCTCCTAACAGACTCTTTTTCGAATCGATGAAATCTGGCTAAATCAAAGAGTTCCTGACATTTGTTAAAATGAACATTCCCACATAAAGGGAGAAAAAGTTCAAGCCATTTCAAATATAAAAACTCAAGATAGTCTAGCTGGAGAGAACTGACTTGGGACCAACAAAAGCAATTTACATGTCATGTGACTAAGTTGCAGCCTAAGCTTGCAACTTTAATGTTAAACCTACATTGGATAAAAATAGCAAATTAAATTTTTAAATGGTTTCTGGTTTTTATATTTCATTTGTAACATTCTGAACAGGACCCCCCCCAAAAAAATCTGGGTCCAGCCATGTCATAACATGGAGTTGCCTGTGTGAGAACAAATAAAAACTGATGTTTTCCATAGCAGTTCCTTGCTTCTTGCTAAGACAGCCCACCTAATACTGGAGGAGCCTGGGCTTCTTTATCCTTGCTGAAATGGGGACAACCCTGGACCTCTCAGAAAAGGCTACTATTGTGATTCCTATTTCAATTTACTAGTTGTTTGATGCTCTAAGTCAGTGTTTCCCAACCAGTGTGCCTCCAGATGTTTTGGGACTACAACTCCCATCATTCCTGACCACTGGTCTTGCTAGCTAGGGATGGTGGGAGTTGTAGTCCCAAAACATCTGGAGGCACACTGGTTGGGAAACACTGCTCTAAGTGACTTACAATAAGTCTCTAAGTGACTTTCAAAATTGTAAGAAAATAAAGCATAACATAAAAGGAAAAAAAACAACACAATAAAAGCCATACAAGAACTTTGTTGTCTGGGCAGCCCAAGACCGCCTATACACACAGCTAGGGTTGCCAGACTCAATAGAGGACAGGACTTCTGTGCCTTTAATTGCCCTGCTCTCTTTTGAGTCTGGAAACCTTAAAGAGAAACCAGCAGACCCTTTGTTTAATTTCCAAGGAAAGGGTCTTCTGGTTTCTCTTTAAGGTTTCCAGACTCAAAAGAGAGCAGGGCAATTAAAGGCACAGAAGTCCTGTACTCTATTGAGTCTGGCAACCCTACACACAGCCCAGGCTTGCCCCGAGGAGGTAACTTCAGTGCTGCTAACACAGCAGTTTGACCACACCCCCAGAGGCGCACTCCATTGTCTCTGAAGACAGACAGATGCCAACTCACAGAACAGACTCATTAGAACAGCAGCAAAGACATAGTAATCCATCAAATGCCTGGGAGAAGAGATATATTTCCACCTGGTGTCGAAAGGATGTTAATGATAGTGCTAAGTGAACCTCACTGGGAAGAGCTTCCCACAACTGACAAAGCCCTTGTCATCCGCTGAATCTTCCTCAGAGGGGGCACTTGGAGGTGGGCCTCAGACAAAGATCAAAGGGTCCAAGTAGGCTCATGAGGTGAGAGGCTCCAAAAGATGCTGGGCTCCAATATCTTAGGGCTTTGAATTGGGTTCCAAAGCTTAGGGCTTTGACTTGGTTTGGAAACATGGAAGTAGCCAGTGAAGCTGTGGCAGAATTGATGTTATATGGTTAGCTTGCTTCAAGTCTGCAACAATCAGCAGCTGCATTCTGCATTAGCTGCAATTTCCAAACAGTCTTGCACTAACCCATTCATGAGATTTCCAGAGCATAGATTACTGCAGCCAGGTTTTTCCTGTCTAGATAGGCTGATGGCCCCAAAAGACCCTAAACAGAGTGACAATGGTGGATGTATGTGGACCCCCAAACTCCATGGAAATATTTCATATGTATGAACAGATGAAATAAATATACTAATATTTGTTAGCAAGCACCCCTTTGGAACTCAGGCTTTAATCCAGGATTCTGCACAGGTGTTTAGGATTCTCTCTAGGTTAATTTTAAGCAGGCTGAATAACAAATCTGGTCCAGGCCATGGGCCAGTATGTGATCCTATAGCCTAGTATTGATGCTTTTCGTTCCCTGTAACATTATGTCTGTAGAGAGCTAGAGTTTTTCTTATTCTTTTCTCAAGTCTATTCAAATCAAAAGCTTAAAGCAAACTTTAAGCAATCGAGAACCAACAGTTTCACTCATCCTAAGTCCCTTCTACCCTTATAAACCAGCGATGTGTTAAAATATATATAATAAATGACCTCCCACCAGCACTGTGAAAATATACTTTCCAAAATAACAAAAACCCTACCCACCTGAAGAACATCTCCCAGGTCTGCAGTACTGATATCAGGATCTTCAGTGGTGTTAAAGGGAACAGGAGTGATTCTCACAAGTGTGAGCACTCTGGGTTCTGGGTATCTCCATAACATCATTCCTGGGTTATCCTCCGTTTCATTGTAAAACACAACTTCATAGGCACTGGGTAGTTTCTGTGCATCTATCAAATTAGGAGGGGGAAAGCCGTAATTGGTTATATAATTTCTAAAAAGGGAGCATGCTGGTTTACGAGACCAAAACAGTTAAAAACAAATCTCTTAGGATCAAACAGAGGGAAAATAAAAAAGCAGTTTCCCTAAGTTTTAAAAGGTCATAGTAAAATGGAAAGACATAAAAAGGTAGTTTTCTACCAGATGCTTCTTTAATTACCAAAAAAATGCTGTTAAAGGAAAGTGATCCTTAATAGCCTACTACTGAAATTATTTTGTTATTGATGTGCGTTTTCAAAATGCTATTTGTACCTGTATCTTGTATGTATTGAAAGAGGCCTGTTCGCAGATCGTCTGACGTATGCTCTGTTTTAGAACCCTGGCTCCTGTCTGTAGGACTCTGCACCAAATGTGCTTGATCGGTGCTCTGCCAGTGCATCTTGCCTTCTTGGACAAGGTAACTTTGCAGAAGTTCATGCAGAAGAAGTAAGCAGTTCAAATGCTCTTGTCCCCAAAAAACCTTATAAAAAGAAAGCTAAATTTAGCAACATTTAAGCACTTTGTGTTCAGCCATTCATGAAGCCAGCTTAATTGCTAGCAAGTTTATTCTAGGAATTCTCCAGACATATCAGATAAACAGGCTTGAGCATCTTGAAGGGTTTAGAAATTTAGACCCTGGCCCTGAAATATTTTTAAAAAAGCAGAAGCTATTTATAGTGGGAAAGATTTTGAGTGCAAGGAACTAGCAGCAGGGTTTCTTATGACAGCTCACAGTGAACTTCCTTAAATCAAAGAAAAATAAAACTTATACCCTCCTGTAGTAGCAAGCAGAAAAGACAGGACTCTTGGCTCTGCCCCTCTGAAAGCAGAGGTCAAGTAAAAAGAGACAGAGGTCTAGGATGGGATGTAATACCCTTTAAAATTAATCAGAGAACCCCCAGAGAAGAAGAAAAATAAAACAGGAATAGCCTTTTGTCAATCAGTTTAATAGAATACAGATACTAAGAAGACACTAGGATCTTCCTTATGATATATGTTTGGGGAAGGTGAGCAGTGGCAAGCTGATCCTCTGCTATGGAAAAAAAGGAAGAAGATGGGATGCTGTGGAATTCAGGAAAACTTGCACCATAGTAGTAATACCTCTGCTGTTTTGTGAAATTATCATCACTTTTTTTTTTGAGCCATGGATTATTGCTCTAATAGTTCTTATTAAAAGACGCCTAGATCTAATATGGTTTCCACAAGACAACTAGATGCAGCAAATATTATCTATCAATAAAATTTCAGTTCAAAAAATGTCCCCAGAGAATGTAACGATACTCAAACTGTTTGCTTGGCTTGTTATTTGCTCTGCAAGCAACTTTCAGCAATACAGTCATACCTTGGCTCTCGAACGGAATCTGTTCCGAAGGTCCATTCGACTTCCAAAAACATTCAAAAACCAAGACGTGGCTTCCGAAGCTGTGGAAGCCGCGTCAGACGTTCGGCTTCCAAAAAACGCTCACAAACCGGAACAGTCACTTCTGGGTTTGCGGCGTTCGAGAGCCAAAACAACTGAGAACGAAGCTGTTCAAAAACCAAGGTACAACTGTATACATACTCTGCACCATAGGAGCCAACTCCTAGGGGCTGAGGTCCCCCGCTAAAGTATTTGAGGAGACCTCCCCCTCCAAGTTGATGGGCATTGCCATTCAAATGGTTTGTGTGCATGGCATCATGTGATTGGTTATGCGTGGTGTGGCTTACCTGCTCCCCCAATATATTATTCAAGTAGGCACCCCTGCTCTGTACTCTGTGGCTTAGATTGCACAGGTAAATCTACAGGAGGATAGTGGGGTCTGGTTGTTGTCATTGGCCACTTCATTTTTAGAAATGGTGGGTAAGAAAAGGAAATTGAAAGGAATAAGATTAAGAATTTAAGAAGAGCCTGCTGGTCCAGCATCCTGTTCTCACAGTGGCCTCTCAGATGCCTGTGAGAATTAGGGTGGTGTAATAAGAAAATCTGCTGTAAACGTGGCTTCCATATGAGACAGAACATGCCCAATTTATCAAGGTCATATACAGTTGCTAAAACTAGCACCTGCAATTTCCTTCAAGGCCTCCAAAGATGATGAGGAAGAGGAGAGAAGGCATTACAGAAATGTAATGACTTTTCTAGTGTTCAAAGCTCATCACGTAAATTCTTTCTGTAA
This sequence comes from Zootoca vivipara, assembly GCF_963506605.1. NCBI lineage: Eukaryota > Metazoa > Chordata > Lepidosauria > Squamata > Lacertidae > Zootoca > Zootoca vivipara. The sequence goes on from NC_083283.1 coordinate 22,559,856, forward strand.
TCCTTACATCAGTTGTACTGTGTATAATAATCCCAGTAAATCATATATGTTTCTTCTGTTTTACTCTGCATCCCATGGCTACATGCCATGATGACTATATGCTGCCTCCAGGTTCATGGGGAGCAGGCCTCTGAAAATCAGCTACTGGGGATCAACAGAGGGAGAGGTTTATTGCCCTCTGTTTATTTCTCTTGTGTCTATTTTTAGACTGTAAACTCATTGGCACATGGATTTGCTTTCTCATTCTTTGTAAAGCACCATCTACAACAGATGACGCTATATAAAGAAACAAACAACCCACACACCAACAATCTTGTAAAGGAAGTCACTTTTACCCCCAATATAGCAAAGGAAAGGGGCAGCAGAGCCAGTGTGGTGTAGTGGTTAAGAGCGGTAGACTCGTAATCTGGTGAACCAGGTTCACATCCCTGCTCCTCCACATGCAGCTGCTGGGTGACCTTGGGCTAGTCACACTTCTATGAAGTCTCTCAGCCCCACGAAACTCATAGAGTGTTTGTTGTGGGGGAGGAAGGGAAAGGAGAATGTTAGCCGCTTTGACACTACTTTGGGTAGTGCTAAAGCGGGATGTTGTTGTTGTTGTTTAGTCATGTCCGACTCTTCGTGACCCCATGGACCATAGCACGCCAGGCACTCCTGTCTTGCACTGCCTCCCGCAGTTTGGTCAAACTCATGTTCGTAGCTTCGAGAAAGCGGGATATCAAAGCCAAATTCCTCCCCCCCCCTCCTCCTCCTCCTCCTCCTCCTCCTCCTCCTCCTCTTCTTCTTCTTCTTCTTCTTCTTCTTCTTCTTCTTCTTCTTCTTCTTCTTCTTCTTCTTCTTCTTCTTCTTCTTCTTCTTCTTCTTCTTCTTCTTCTTCAGAATACATGGCTGAGGTAAGAATTGAACAGCAGACTTCCAGGCTCAGAGTCTTAGCTGCCACAGTACACCAATTCTACCCCATGCTTTTCTCCCCCACAGCAGTGACATTCAAACTGAGGCTCGTGGCAAAACTCTCTCTTCACTTGGCTGCATCTTGTGGTTAGTGGCGTTGAGAGCATAAGCACAAGTCCCAACTTGGCAGCAGTTGAAAGGACCAGTGAAGAGCAAGGCAGGAGGCAGCATACTTGCACAGTGCTGCTAAGCCAAGGTTTGCTTGAGCATGTGGCAGAAACAAGGCCGCTGTCTAGCAACTGATTGTCTTCATGTTCCTCCTCCTCTCTCCCAAAATAGGCCACTGACCTAAGGTTGCAGAAAGAGTTTGAGCAAATAGGTCATGTAATCTCCCCAAAGGGCTGCTTCCGTGGGTTGATGTCTTTACCAACACCCAACCTCTGCCCCTTCTGCCCCCTTTCTCTGGAGATGGATCTGCGGTTCAGGTTCTATCAAATGCCAGATACCAGGAGGCTCTTAAGATCAATGGAACGTCTGCTTCTGGTGGTTGGCACTTTTTAACAACAAACAGACACCAACTAGGCTCTGGAACATCTGCCAATCTGCCACGTTTAGTCACTAAACGTTGGATTCTTTTCAAGTTTAGGGGAGGTTTTGTAAAATGAATATGAAAAACCTGTCACAATCAACACTACGAAGTGATTCCTGTGAATGTTTCCAATATTGCTATACGACTGATGTTTACTTATTAGAGCTGCAAACCAGGATCGTGCTTGCATAGCACAGAGTGCTGAAGAGGGTTTTGCTAGCAATCAGATACTTCCTAAGGGGCACTCAAAACTGAATGTCAGTTTTCACACACACACATATATATATATTTGTGGGCGGGGGGTTACATATGGTTTAAAATGTTCTGTAATCTAGTGGGTTTTTTCCCCCTTATGCTCCTCAATTTAACACTGTCCACAGTTAAACAAATAAGAATTACTCAACATAATCCATATACAAACCTGCATCAGTCCACCTCTCACATCAACATAGACTTTTGGAACTGACAGCTCTGGACCAGGATTACCACTGTGTTTACACCATTTGGCTTCTACAGCCACAGAGCAGCAAACAGGTCCAACCAGAGTTCTGCTTTTTTCTTGGACACTTGTCTTAATTAGGATATCACTGATGTCAAGCATAAATGACGATCCATTAATGATTCCTAATGTTCAAATGGACAAAAAATAAAATAAAAATGCCATTACAGTTGTGTGTACAAACCCATTCTTAAATGCATTGGTATCATTTTCCTTCATAGAAAGGAAGGTCAATATACAGTGGTACCTCGGTTTAAGAACAGTCCTGTTTACGAACGATTTGGTTTCCCAACTCCGCGAAACCTGAAGTAGTATTTGAGAACTTTACCTCGGTCTAAGAACAGAATCCGAACGGTGGAAGGGCACCGGCGGTGGGAAGCCTCATTAGGGAAAGAGCGCCTCGGTTTAAGAACGGTTTCGCTTTAAGAACGGACTTCCGGAACGGATTAAGTTCATAAACCGAGGTACCACTGTAGGTCCATCCATAGCTGTGCATAAAACAGTAATTTTTACCATTCGATTTATTCCATGAGCAACTAATTTCATATTATATGAAAACACAAGGCAACTTACAAAGAGAACTTCTCATTCTGTATATTTAAAAACACAAGTGTAATATTTTTGAAAATATTACTTGACTGGAGAAAAAACTAGGCATCAAATGCAAACGATTCCGCAGCAAAACCACTTCCTTATCTTGCAAGGTTTTTCAGGCACTTACATACTCAAAGTCATCTACTGTATGTCCTTGAACTGTGACTAAAAAGAGCTAAGGATTCAGCCTTTCCAGCTGAGAGGGAGCTTAAGAAATGTGATTTTGTCTGCCTAGTTGTTAATACAATGCATAACGCTACAGGTTGAAAGACAGAGGCCAGTTCACATGTAACTACACTAAGCCAAAACCATGGTTAAACATGAAAGCAGGAGAGTGTGGGTACTCAAGAGTAAATTCTCAGCCACTTGGCTGCTCCCCTGCCCTACTGTTGCTGCAACTACCATGCAAAGCTGCAAAGCCATGGTTTGACTTTATCTTATATCTGAAGCCAGGCTTGCCGTTTGTTTCACTCTAGACAAACCACAAGCTGTACAAAGCTTTGTTCTTGGATCCCACTGGATCCCAAGCCAACCCCACGGCTGTCATTTGATGGCATTGGGCCCAAACTAGGCTGCCTGCCCCATATCTTCTTTCTGGGCTACAGATGTGATGGCGGCTCTGCTGCTCCCTCACACATTGCTGGGCAGCAGCTGTGATGTGGATTGTTCTGCAAATTATTACTCGGTGATTAAAGTACCTTAGAACAATAATATGAATTCAAGTTCTTATTCCTCTTCCAGAAACATGAACAAGCAAGAAGGTAAGGAGGAGGCTCAAACGCTCATTGCTCTCTGCCTCCAGTGCAGCAACTTCCGGTTTTAAAACAAACTGGAGCAAACTCAGCTTCATTTTTAAATCATGTATTTACTAACTTCAGTAACAACCAGGATCATAAACAACAGCATGATCCTGGCTTCTTTCAACAAACCATATCTTGAAATTCTTAACCAGAGTTCCTCCCAATTTCTACATACGTAGCTATAGACATTGACTAGTTTAAAGCAGAAAACGGATGCTTTCATTACCTAGGCACTTTCGCATTGCCAAGAAACAAAGAAAGAAAGAAAGAAAGAAAGAAAGAAAGAAAGAAAGAAAGAAAGAAAGAAAGAAAACGAAGGAGAACGTACAGTTGCATACAATTTACATAAGCTAATAGACCATTCTCTACCTTCTCTTCACTGAATATATTTTGCCACTTTTGCTATTTCTACTATCAAAACATAGCTGCCAAGTTTTCCCTTTTCTCACGAGGAAGCCTATTCAGCAAAAGGGAATTTCCCTTAAAAAAAGGGATAACTTGGCAGCTATGCTATCAAAATAAATTGATATATGTAAAAAAGCAACATAACTATTTGCAGTTAATGTTTATAACACCTTGAAGTGATTACACTGCTAGATATAATGTCCCAAAAATATTTTATTTGAGCAAAAGATTGCCTATAATTCCATACACTTCTATTGTAGTTTGAAGTCCCGCACCTATTTCCCATCCATCCATCCACACTTTAGGACATTAAATTGTGTAACAGTGGACTTAAGGATCAGGGAGTCTTCCCCTCCACTACCAACTTTGCTATTCATATTTTGAATTATCGTTGTGAATATTAAATTACGGCATACTTAATTTGTAATGCTTAAGGCTTATTTTTCTAACGTAATTTAATATTTATAAAAGATGAAAGATTAAGAAAACACCTAGGGCCTACAACAGACAGCTGTTTTAGAGAATGGGATTTTCAAATGTCTGCTAAAAAAATGAACTCTAATAAGTCAAAACTCTATCCAATGTATAATGTAGACACACCTGTGTCAAATATGTGCTGGGGGAGGAAGAAGCAGAGGGATTTGCTTATGAATCTTTTTTAGAAATTAGGAAAAATGGGTCTGCTTCCTTAATGTAAATTTCCAAATGAAACTATCATGCCAAGAATAATTTCATAAATGTATTGAGTTATTGCTCCTTAAAAATAAGGTTTATGTTACAGAACAATAATGTGCACGAGCCATTTTTTTATTTTTTGGCAATGAATATTTGCGAAAAATCTCAGGCCCCAAACCAAGTGTTGCTCAGGTGCCTCTGTCAAAGAACATCTGTACATGGATTACAAAATGGCGCACATGCCAAAGCAAAGCCACACAGGCACCAGATTCACACTCCTCACAGAGACAGTGCAATCCTAATAGGGGACTTCTCTTAAACCGCGGTTAAGAGACCCAGAGTGGACCAAAGGTTCACATAACACAAGAAGCTGCCCTATACTCTACTGACCATTGGCCCGTGCGATCATCTCTCTGTTGTACAGGTGTGAGTGCCATTTCTTGTGTAGGGAAAACAGTATCACCAACGTGTAAGAGGGTGATGTAAATAAAAATAGTAGGAAATGCAACGGAAGCTACCTTCCTGTACCCACAGCTAAAACACAATTGTGCACAGGTGCAGTACATGCCTGACTCACTCAGGTCCTCTGTCATAAAAAAAGATTTGAAAGCAGGCTCTTGACTATGCATGTTCAGGGAAGAAAGCAGGCAAGAGGTGAGAAGTCTATTATGCCAACCTATTGCTGCTTATTCACTCTCACTTGAATGGATTTCTCCGCACACTGGGCTAGTGGTAAATTTTGAAGTGCAGGAGCTCATGGTGACCACTGAGGGACTAAAAATGCTACTTTCTAAAAGTAAAGAACCAATAAACCTTTAGGTCTTTTAAAATAGAGCGGAAGAGGCTTTTGCCAGGTAAATGAATGAAGTTTTCAGCACTGGCAACTAGTGCTCCTGCAAGTGACAAAATCACTCCTGCAATGAAAAAAGTACTGGAGCGATGCTTCCTCACTTTTCTGCTCTTCCTGCCCTCTTAAAATCATGTCACAAAGGGATACATATATCCTTTGTGTCTAATAAAGTTTCCTCCCTCAATACTTCCCCCTTTAAGATCTCATTAGGACTCTAATGAGGTATCTGAAGAAAGAGAAACGAGAGAGGGAAATTACCCCCATTTCCTTCCCTATGTGCAGTACTCATTGCAACAAAATTGTTACCAGGTCGTTCTGCAGTTGCCCATAAACATTCAACCCTTTAATATCAAGCTGCAATCTGCACGTATCTTTAGCTAATTATTGATAGCAGAAAGCTACAGTACTAAGATAGAGCAATGCAATGTCCCAGAAATAAGGACCTTCCTTTTGCTCTACATCAGGGTCCCCAAACTAAGGCCCGGGGGCCAGATGCGGTCCAATTGCCTTCTAAATCCGGCCCGCGAATGGTCCGGGAATCAGCATGTTTTTACATGAGTAGAATGTGTCCTTTTATTTAAAATGCATCTCTGGGTTATTTGTGGAGCATAGGAATTCGTTCATTCCCCCCCTCCCCCAAATATAGTCCAGCCCCCCCCCCCACATAGCTGCCAAGTTTTCCCTTTTCTCGCGAGGAAGCCTATTCAGCATAAGGGAAAATCCCTTTAAAAAAGGGATAACTTGGCAGCTATGCCCCCACAAGGTCTGAGGGACAGTGGACCGGCCCCCTGCTGAAAAGGTTTGCTAACCCCTGTCTACATCTGCTTCTGAATAGGAGTATAGCATCTAGATCAAGGGAAGTAATAGTACCACTGTATTCTGCTCTGGTCAGACCTCACCTGGAGTACTGTGTCCAGTTCTGGGCACCACAGTTCAAGAAGGATACTGACAAGTTGGAACGTGTCCAGAAGAGGGCAACCAAAATGGTCAAAGGCCTGGAAACGATGCCTTTATGAGGAACGGCTTAGGGAGCTGGGTATGTTTAGCCTGGAGAAGAGAAGGTTAAGGGGTGATATGATAGCCATGTTCAAATATATGAAAGGATGTCATATGGAGGAGGGAGAAAGATTGTTTTCTGCTGCTCCAGAGAAGCGGACACGGAGCAATGGATTCAAACTTCAAGAAAGAAGATTCCACCTAAACATTAGGAAGAACTTCCTGACAGTAAGAGCTGTTCGGCAGTGGAATTTGCTACCAAGGAGTGTGGTGGAGTCTCCTTCTTTGGAGGTCTTTAAGCAGAGGCTTGACAGCCATATGTCAAGAATGCTTTGATGGTGTTTCCTGCTTGGCAGGGGGTTGGACTGGATGGCCCTTGTGGTCTCTTCCAACTCTATGATTCTATGAAAGGTTTATTTCTGAGGACCAGCAGGCATTTTTTGCAATGCAGAATTATGTAATGCAACCCGCCCACCTTTTCACTGAGCTAACATCTCCAAAGTTAGTTGCACTGCTTGTAATAAATGCAGCTATGGCTATCCAGGGATCCTGGTTAACCAAGTCCTACCATCACTAAACATAAATGGGAGCGGGCCATAAAAGCTGAGGCCTATTTACCTGTTATTTAAATAACTGTTGAGCCACAGAACCACCCCAAAACTTTTCTACTGCCCTAAACATCAACATTTGTGACCAGATGGGTGTGTCCCAAACTGTTCTCTAATGTTGAAAAGGATCCCGGGGCGCACTCTGCTTCCTTGGCATAGCTAAAATTGTCACTTGGCTTGCTTGGCCCTGTAAAAATATTATACCACAAAGCCTGACCCAAGAAAGGCCTTGTATACTTTGCACCAAAGGGCATATCTAGAAGCCTACAACAGCATCAGTGCTGGAATATACTGTATTTTCAATTAGGTGGGATAGTGATAAAGAGACATTCCAAGTGGTATGAATTTCATTCAAGCCCCAATGATCTATAAAAGAAAAAGGCTCTATGAATTTCAACCGATGATGATTTACATTGTGCAAAAGAACTGGACTGGGATGCAGGACAATTTTGAAATGTATTCTTTTATTTTAATCTTACTAAGAGCCAGAAATTTCCTCAAGGACATTATAACTTTCTTCTTCAGCTGTTCTGTTCCGTCTTTGAGGTGAAATAAATCTTGCTATATAAATCACAGCGCACCTAATGAAGGGGAATATTCAGTCAGAAGTCACACAAAGTGCAATCATGAGAGGGTTAACAGAGTAAGTACTTTAAAAAACAGCTGAAGACAGACAGCTATGAACATACAACAAGAATAATGGTGAGTGAAATAAGGCATGGGCTTTAGTAAAGCTTCTTTCAGTGGAGCATCACATTCAGAGAAATCTCAACAGGCTGCCATGTGTGGACAAACGGAATTTGCATCCTAAAGGAAAGAAGCGCAGAAGCACCAATGGAACATATATCAGTGTGCCCAGAGTCTTATTTTAGGATTTCTAAGCACCTGGTTGAATTACAAAGTATGAGCTGAACTTATAAGGTTACTTTCCTATGACTGAATAGCTCCACTTGAAAAGATGAAATGAAGTGAAATTCCCCTTCACACTCACCCAAAGGACTTTATACAGCTTCCTCCGGCCTCCCTCAAAAACCTACCGAAGAATTTATTCTTCCCTTTAAACAGATTAAATCACAGCAACAATTTCAACTCAACCTGATGTGGCAGCTCACTGAATCAACGTATCTTCGCAAACGACTGTTGTGATATCCAGAGGTTAACACGCTCAGCTTGCACCGCCGCTTGCTGTGCCCTCGCATACTTTTCAGGGAGCGCAATAATTTAGGACAAGGAGCAAGCAGTTTCACGACTTTTAAAAATAGCCCTTCAGGAGACTAATAAAAATGAAGCACTTGGTTTGGATGATGTTTACAAAATGCTGCCAGCCTTACATTGTCAGGCTCTGCTTTGATCTATAATAGCACTCGGATGTACCACCGTGCTGACGGAGCAAGAGACAACCGGGCTTCTTTACAACGAGGCTTCTGTATGTCATTATAAAGATTAGTCTGGGATGACATATGTTAGCAAAGAATATCCAGGTATTCTTTATACAGCTGGAAATGATTTAGGACCACTTGACAAATCCACAAGTCTGTGGTTGGATACTATCCAGAAGCTGATTTGCATGACAATTACATCAAGACTGAATTATTAAAATCCTATAAAACCAAAGGCTGCCCTCCACCATTTGACTTATTTATCTTTGTTGAAAATGAGATATTAAAACATCTTGCACAGTGATAGTTGACAGGAGCAAATAAGTAAGAGCAAGGGCCTTCTATTCACAAACAGCAAAATTCCAGTGGTTCATGTATTTTGTATTTTCCCCAGGGTATTTGAGTATAGATACATAATTATATTTGTATGTTATACTGTAAGGAGGAGGAAATCTTCGAGCACCCTTCGCCTTTCCATTTCGTTCCCTTGCAACTCTTCCACATAATCTATAATGCCTTCAAGCTACATCCGGCTCGTTTTTGGTCCACAAGCAAGACAAAAAGTAAGCTTGCTTCATCCCCATTAATAGCCAATACTAGCTGCCACTGCCTGTGAATTCCAGTTGCTGGGAACCATATGGGGAGATTGCTGTTGTGTTCAATTCCTGCTTGCAGGCTTTCCATAGTTGGCTACTATAAGAACAGGGTGCTGGACTACATTGGCCATTGGCCTGATCCACCAGGACATACGGTATCTAATGGGCTTATGCTCTTAAAACTAATGAGACGTACTCTGCAGTTATTTACTCCCTGAAAGGGTCTCGGGTCACTGCAAGTGCTCAAAGGAAGCGCTGCCCCCATATAGATGTGTTCTTTCTCAGATCCTCCCACTGTCCAATTTAAAATGGTCAATGGGGTTTCAAAAGATTATGCAGAGACTCACACACTTGAATATTAAAAGTTGAAAGAACAGAGCTGTTGAGCAGGTACACCAGTTAACAGAAATCGTGTGCTAAATGGAATGACCAGACCAACACCATCAGCAAAGAAACAGAAGACATCAAGTTAAGTGAAAATGCTAGCAATGATCGAGTACAATGAATTAGACTACTGGATTTCTCATTAGTGTGAAACAGAGTCTTGTGATGGTTCATTCTCCCCAAGAGTACTATATTTCTGCATTACCAATTAACCATTCTTCACTGAGAGAGTTTTTCAGCATTGTATATGGCCACATGTGGGCTCTGTAAAAACACAAGATGTGTTACCAATGGTAAACAGAAATTAATGACCTTGAACAGACCAAATCCTTGAATTCATCATTAATGTATGTCCCTCCTGCATTACAGCAGCTCTGGCAGCTTGAGCATGTATTTTCTTCAAGTACTTCAAACACAAAGAATTCAGGAACATCTATTACTTTAATCCATTGCAGGCAGTGCTTGATTTAACTTTATTGGCTGTGCTGGCGGTAGTGGGATATATATTGAGGGGCAGACAGCAATGCTCTCTTACGCATCTTTTCAAAAGGGCTTAATTATATTTTATAGCCTGGGCCAGGAGTCCTGCTTGTTTTGTGTCTAACAAGGTTCAAGTGGAGTTCAGGCCAGTGATGAATCAGAAGCAAAGTCAAAGATGCTTATCTTTATGAAATGAGCTCATCTCCATTTAAGAAAGGCTAAGCAGGTACATCATGTTCAATACTGAATGCTAAACAGCATGGAAATCACAAGATAGCCAGTGATTTGATAATTTTTGATTTATTTTTTGTTTCAGCAACTTGGTTCACAGAAAACACTACCCTAATTCTGGACACTTTTTCACTTTCAGTCAACTACTATTTTATGCATAAAATGATCTGCTAAATAAATGATGACAAAAATGCAGTTCAAAACAATTAAGCCTTGTGCTTGAAAATAGTATAGTACCGTAGTTTATTACTACCCAACTGGGAAGTAAGGAAATGACAGTATGGGAGTGGCTGTTAAAATAAATTCAGTTCAGACAGAACATTTTAAAGTAGCAATACTCCCAAGTACACTTTCCATTTTTCTGTAGGGCAAGCCCCTCTTAAAGCATGTGCAGAAAAAGTTTCTGGAAGATTGTGTCCCTAATCTCGGGAGTCTCCCTTCCATCTTATATTTACTAGATCCCAGCTGTTCCAGCAAAGTATAACTTTACAGCTAACAATATTCTGATAGTAGTTTTATAATAGTAAAATATAATGTGTCGGGTCCAGGACTCCAACGTACCGATGTCATGCACAGCACATACATCAATTTAATAAACAAAATGTTCCTTTCTCAGAGGATATGCGATTACATCCATTATGAATGTAACAGTAAGGGGGAAAACCTTTTGAAAGGAACAAAACAGTTTAAGATCAGTCCATCTGAATGTCATCCCTGCTTTGCACTTTCCTAAGTGAACTGGCAGGTGGAACTACAGTTTTAATGGGCATATATCTTTTGAGAGTTTTCTTTCCCAAAATCAGCAAGCTCAAATTAATTTGTAATTTTTTTAGGGGGGGGGGGGGGGATAGGACATGCCAGTTCATCAGTAGCAACTCTGAACTCTATTATAAAGTAACAGTAGGGAACCTGACCAGGATTAATAGTGGTACTCAGTCCTGGGATTAGGTGGTGTCTGATTTCATGGATTTTAGGCCATCTGTTCTTCCCTCCTACATTTAGTTCTGCAGAACTATAAACGCACCTCTACCTCAGGGACTATAGAAAGGAATTAGAATTGTTCTGCTTTTCATTATCACAAGATTCAGTAACTCATTTCATTGTCAGGATAATCCCCTTTTACTCTTTCTTTTGCGCTTGTAGGGTATGCCAAAATGACAAATAAAATCCCAGATGTTAGAGACCTGATGAGGTCTCCACCTTTCCTTGAGTGTTGTGTTTAAGCTACTTGGGACACAGTGTCAAAACTGACAGGACCCTGATGCCTACACCCAATATTCATTACAGTTCGTTAGTGATTTGTATAGCTGTCTACAGGCTGAACTTCCACTTCAATCCTCGGTGGCCATTAAAATGTTTAGTTTGTCCTCTGGCTTTTACTGACAAAGAATTCATTTCCTATTGTTCAAGTGTTGGAAAGAGTTTACAGTTCTTTCTAAAAGTAACAAAGGTCTTCTGGGTGCCGTAAATGGATTGTTACTCTAGCATATTATTTTAGGTAGTCAAAATTAATTTGATGTTTTATTTCTCCTTAGGCTAACTTTCAGATCTGAAGCATCCAAGGGCCATTGCAACATCTTAGTAGAGTTCTCTCATGAGAACCAGTTAATTCTCAATTGGGGAAGAATGTTTTCTGCTCAATACTCATCATTAACCGCTCTGATTTCTAATATTTCACAAATATTTCCACTGCACTACATTTTGAATAATTTTGAAGAAATTCAGACTATTTCTTTTTGTTTGTGTTGCTGAATATTTAAAGATAAAACATCACACACAATAAAAACCACAACAGATGTTATTCTGAAGTGCAGCTATACAGTTCACTGCATTTCCTTCTCTAGCCCAAGGCACTGAAGTCCTTTCTGGCTAAAGAGGTTTGTTGTTTTAAATGGATCTCCTCCTTTCACTTTGCAGAATGCATATATCACTACGCTTTCCTTCCACCTCAGGACCATTTAAGGACTAACTGTTTGCAAAATGTATTTATAGCTTTGCTTGCATTATTGTGAGGTGCAATAAAGGAAACTTAAGAAAAAAGTTCCAAACTGCTACAACCTTTCCTCATAGTGGAAGTGGCCTAGGACCCACCAGTGGGCTATGGGCTTCAGTGTCACAACCTGTCATGACCCTCTTCTTCACTTGCCCCATCTCCTAGCTGTGCCATGGTCTTTTTGGTTAGACAAATGCCAGAACCAGCTACTGCTTGCATGCTGAGTAAAGCTGGTTGGAATACAGAGTTTTTGGGTCGGTAGGTGGGGGGTCCTGAGGGGAAAGGATAAGAGGAGTTTTTGAAGAAAAATAGAAAATGAGAGAATACTAATGCATTGTAAGTTAGAGCCATACAATACACACATCTATCTGACATGTTCCCTTGTTCGCATTAAAAAGTTAAATGAGACCTTTAAACAGAATATACATTTTTAAAAGCTCGGTATAGAACTCAAGACCCAATTCCATTTAATAACTCCAATCTTATTTAATATCTGTATGAGGTCTCCGGGGGAGATCTTAAGGAGATTTGGGGTGAGGTGTTACCAGCATACTGATGATTCCAACTCTTTTGCTCAGTAACATCTGGATCAGAAGAGGCTGAGCAGGTGCTAAACTGCTGCCTGGATGCAGTCATGGGCTGAATCTAGAGAATGCAAATATCCTATGGGTGGGTAATTAGTTCCCAGGTCCAGGAATGGATTGTGCACCGGTTCTGAATGGTGTTGCATTTCCTCTACAGGTGTGTAGTCTGTAGCCAGTCATCTAGGGACTCAGGTGACCTCAGTGGTTCAGAGTGCACAACACCAACTATGACTGTTCCTGGACAGGGACTGTCTTGCCATGGTGGCCCATGCACTGATAGCATTATGATTAGATTACTTAAATGTGCTGTCTGTGGAGCTTCACTTGCACCTAGCTTGGAGGTCACAGCCTGTGCAAAATGCTAGCGTACTTAGCGGGGCACCTTCTAACACTTTGTTTTTTGTCTTGTGCATTGCTCAGTTTGCAATATATACCGTTCTGTTGTTTTTAATCTTATTTTCATCTAGCTTTTAGGATTGTTATTGTTTTTATGTAAACCACTAATTTTTTTAGTATTACATTAAGCATTATAAACATTTCACACATAAATATGAAACATGATTAGCTCCAAGCGGAAGAACAGACTACCTAACCACACGGCATGCATAACCACTGTGTCTGTTTAAACATGTGGAATTCTGCTAGCTTGAGTTTCTGCACACAGAAGACTCAAGCAGTAGCGCTGCAAGCAGGATCCTTCAGAGCATGTTCTGTGGGTGGAACTTCACTACATGGATCGAGGTGTTGTTGTTGTTTTTAAAGAAAAAATATATAAGTTGCAACTAATAAAAGGAAACCACATTTTTCAGAATTACGAAAGTACAAAGTAGGACAAAAACCTAGCTATTAAAATTCCTGATTAAAAGGTCCTAATTAGTAATATCTGGGGGAAAATATTTTAATGCAAGGTTATCAGTTAATCGAAACTCTTTTAAAGTTATTAGCCGAGGTCATAAGCTCTTGTTTTTGCCAACACGAAGGAGGAAACATGCCTACAACACATTCCCAAGTGAGGGTTTTAAAAATGGTTCTCGGCACATAAGATTCCTCTTACATTACAAACCAACTTCCATCTCTTACACAAAGACTCATCTGGAAAAGAGGCCTTTTACACTGTTTATAAAATACTGTCAAATAAAATTTGTAAAAAAACATATTTCACTAAAAATAGCTTGCGTAAGTAAGGGATTAGAGTAGTTTCTGCTGCTATAATTGTTCCTTTGTAGTTTTTTCCATGATGTTTTCTGAACAGCGCCTTTTGACTATGTTTATTAAAGTCAGCACATCAAAAAGGATCAAAGCCAATGCTAGTGAGAACTAAAATAAAAAACCAAGTGTGTTGTGTTGTCTCATGGGAGAATTATGCAGATTCAAGTAAACAAGTGCAAATTGTTGAGGTTTTAATGAACATTTTCTAAAATTATTGAATCTGAAGTCATTCCTTATTATAACATCTGTACAGCAGATGGCCATTCTGTATAAAAGGCAAGCAATGCTATTTTGTCTTTTTTAACAGTCCATCTGAGATGACTACTTTTTGTCATTGTACGCCATTTGCTTCAGCAAATAATTCGTAAAATGCAGCTGCTGCAGATGGTCACCATAGTTATGCGATTGTAAAAACCCGAAACACAGTGAAGTATTTGTGTATTAGTTTCATATGCCAACATCAGCTCTATTCAGCTCAAAAGGTATATCCATAAAACTTGGAAAATAAAAAGGGGCCGACTGACATGTTTTTAATATTATACTCTCTCTCTTTTTAGATGTAGCTACTGCAATTTTATGTTCAGGCAAACTACGCTTACCTGTGGAACTATATATTTCCACAGTAAAACTTTAATAAATATATATATTCTGTGGCAGTCCTATCTGAATTTTTTACCAGCTAATGTATAACATTAGCATTTATCCTATTGTTCCTATGAGTATTTTCTATTTTTAAAATTACACGAAATGCCTGAGATTAAAACACATGAAACATGCTTTGCTACTGATTAAAAACAAGAATGTATTCATTTCATTAATTATTACAGCCAGATCAAGAAACTGCCGGGAGGTTTTTTGGGTTTATTTGTTTTTTATCAAATTCATTATTGCTACAGTAAGAGAAATATGAAATCACTTTGCCTTTCCCTTTGTATAATCTGGTTAGTGATGTTCTTCCCCTTCAGTGATGAATTTTCATTTTAATTAGGTCTGACACTGCTATGACTTTATTACGCGTTCTTACTGAATTAAAAACATTCTCGAAATTTTAAATTCACAGTCTTGCTCATACCATGTATGTGTATGAGCATAACTGACTGCAGAAGAATGTGCTAGTTCTCATCGAAATGTTCAACCTGCATTTGAGCTGCGCCACTTCAGACTGCAGGTGGGTGTTCACTCACATGATGGGTTCCTCCCACCAGGACCCTTCCCCATCTGCAAAAAAAATTACCTAGCATGTCAGGGAGAAGGGCTGATTATAATGCTTCTCCCTCGCATATCAGAAAACTATTTGGAGGAGATTTCTAGAATGGAGGAATATGCCATCATCAATGGGAATCAATGGTCTATAAGCTACTGTGAAGTCCCACTATGGCCACACTGCATAGCACCACCACCACCACTTCACATTTCTCTTCCAGGCAGGGGCAGAAGGCAGATGGTGGCAGCAGCTCCTACTTGCCATTGATCTTCTTTTGCCTGCCCAAAGAAATGAAATGGTGAGTGGCAACATGTGTTAGGAGCATCCACCACAACTCATGAGGAAAGGGGCAGTGTCTGTTTGCTTTCCCAAGCAAGCCACTGGGCAAGTGGTAATGGTGGCTAGGAAAAGAAGCCGCCTCATGCTCATCTCTCCGATTCTCTGGGCCACGCCTCTTGCTCTTGGTCACCGCTGCTACCTGTCACCGCTGCCACCTGCCAACTTGGGTGAGTGGGCATGTGAGTGAGGGTGTCTGTCAAGCTGCAGTCACTTGTGCTTAAATCTTGCAGATGAAGATGTGCCTTCAAGACCCGGAATCAACCAACCCACCTACTAGGATTATGTTGCTGAAACAGATGGATGAAGTTCAAGAAACAGTGATACCTACTGCTCAGCCTGCCAAATTGCTCTTTACAGCCTCATATATAACAGGAAGGACCCTGGGCTTGGAGATATAGGGACTTCTTGTAGAAATTGAAACATACCAGACAAGCAATAACGCAAGAGAAGATGAGGGAAAGCTTTTGAAAAGGACGATCGGAACTGACAAGATGGGCTCATAAGTACGTAAATATGTTAAGAAATGCCGTGTATTCTTTCCTGCCGGTGGTCTTTCATGCTGCAATTGAGACACAACTGGAAAAGGGTGGGAATGCCTTAGCTTGTCTTGTCTGTACAGCATTTTTTTAATGGATAAAAATTATTTTGGCCTCTAGCACTTCCACAGTCTTTCATGTTCTATGAACCTTAAATTTTTCATTTTTTAACTTTTAAAACAATAAAAAGTGCTAAGATTTATTGGCCCGAGAAGGAAGATTCCTGATGAAAAAGCTATAAATCACCTCGCTTGGCCTGGAACTTATATTTCTCAGCTACAAATCGCTATCTTTATCTCTTAAGCTACTTATGCCAACTCACTAAAACCTGGCCAATATCCAGTGAGGAAAATGTACAATTTAAATGACTTTTATTATGAGATTCCCCAACACAGCATTAAAAACAGCATAAATCCAAACACGGAATGATAAACCATTTATGATCCATGCTTTTCAGTTAAGCTTTGTGTTCTTCCAATAATTAATGGAATTAGTGGGGAAAATTTGGAACTTAATATCCTAATTTCATAATGGATTTTCCCTCCACTTCAAACCAAAGGATGGTTAAATTATCATTTTTTTAAAAAAATAAATAAATCTGTGGCATATTGATTTAGTATATGCTAAGCAGTATTTCATCTCCAGTTTAGTATGCTTCCAGTATTTCTATAAAACACCAAATGTTCTACAGTTGTTCAGACTTAATAGCTATGGTTTATTATTATGGGAATGACCCTTGATGAGTCTCCATCTCATGTGACACCCCCCCCCCCTTGAGTATATTTGCAAAGGAACTGGAAGTTTTTGCTTCTGCTTTTGACCAACTGCAATTTGTTGTTTTGTCGAAATCAAGACAAACTGCAATTTGTCTTATCTGTGTTTTATATAAACAAGTCAACACCGAACCTTTGCTTACGCAGCCAGCTTGCCTTAATAAACTATAGTTAAGGTTAACCATAGTTTGTCCTGGTTTGGACAAAATGACAAGCTGCTATTAGTCAAAATTGGAAGCCAAAGCTCTTTGGTCTTCTCTTTGCGGCTGAGCCACAATAGGAGAAGTGGCAGCGGAGTGTATGAGCTCAAGGTTTGTCTAGAGTTGTTCCCATAATGGCAATCATAGTCCATTGTTTTATTGAACAAAAGGGACAGTTGTCTCAAATTCTGTTGGGTGATATTCACAAGCCACCCACTAGGGTCCAGGAAAACCAGGTCACAGGAAAAAGGGAAAGACCACAGAATTGTGCACACTCCTCAAAGCACTCCGCACTCACTCTTATATATTTGACATCAGCGAACCAGATTAGAATGAAACCTAGTACACTCATAAGCCCAATTCATGTGTAATCGTGTAACGCTAGAATGAAGGAAGTGGGGCTTTCCAGATTAAAACTATCATCAAATCTGATGATTGGCAATACTGGTTAAGACTGTTGAGAGATGGACTCTAACAACTTCTGGAGGGACACAGATTCCCCAGCCCTCATGGCTCAACATTATGAGAACACCCTGCAGTGAGCCTCAGGCATACATATTCATCTCTTCATTCTTCTCTTTATGCATCAAGGGGAGCAACTGAAAGCTTCCAGTTTTAGTTTTGAATTAACCAAGGTTTAATTTAAGTTTGAATCTGGGGGAACACATGTTTATTTTAGCTGTGGTTAGTCTTAATAATCAGGATCTGAAACTACAGCTAGAGGATTTTAACTAGTTTGTTTAAATAACCACAGGTAGAATAGATTGTGGTTTCCTGTGTCTGGGGATCACAAGAAACAGATTTATTCAACATTGAAAGTGGAAGCTTTCAAATGCTCCTATTCTTGAAATGCTAAACCATGGTTTCACATTTTGTCTTAACTGATCCAGAAACTCACTTAAATTATCTGGTTAATTTTTGCACTGGGTTAGTACTAACCACTAATGCCAAACCTAGGTAGAAAGGTGGTGGTGGCAACAATTAATATGTGCAAGAGGCATAAGATCACATGGACCAATCTTTTGAGTTCTAAACCTTGGTTTATCTGAACTGGGCCTATGATGGCGAATTGTACTGATCCTCTGAGCACATACCATAGTAGATACCACAAAGTTTCTTAGAACACAGTCATGGGTGCAATTCATACACATATAATGCAGGAGCATATTCAATAAATCATTTTGTACTTTTATATGCTATTGCATCTTATGGAGCCAATGCTTTACCCAGGTTGATAGCTTGCAAATTAATCAATATAAACAAATTGTATTCTAGTTCAGAGTCCAAAGCATATTATAAGTGTTGCATTATTTCCGTTTCAAGCACATATATTATTTTAACTTAAATTATATTAGCAGTTTCCTCAATTTAACTAAACCATACACATATTCTGAGATGCAAATTCAATAATAAGCAGAATTGAAGTTCTGTTTTCAGGGATCAAATCTAAGCAAAATTACATAAACCACAGGTGAGCCATGGAATAAAATTGTTTCTAGAGATCTCTTACATTTAAGTACTGGAAATGAGCGCAACAGACAGGCCTGTCAATCCACTGGTACTACCAGTGCCTTGTGTCTAATTCAAGTTGCTTCTATCTCAACGTTCTCATGATACCACTGTGATAAACAAGTAGGACTTAAAATGTTCTTACCTTTGCCCTTTGAGCTAGCTTTGACATTCAAATTTCCACTGAGATTTGATAAAGATGTTAATAGGCAGGGTTTCCTAGGATCTGGACGAGTTTCCATAGAAATGACAATCTGAGTGGTGTGGATAGAAACCTTCTGACAAAATGAAATGTCCATCCATAAGTTTTCCTGGGATGCCTTTTGTCCTCCATCACCATGGTCTTCAGAGTCAGAAATCTGACTTTTGTAACACTGGGGTGTTAATGTGTCATCCTTCTTTGGAAGGCTATCAGCTGCTGAAGCATTTTCCTCCTGAGTCTCATCATCACTTTTGCTTTTGATCTTTTTCAGAAATTGTTTCATTTGATCCAACTTGGCAAAGCTCAAATTTGCTTTCAGAGGCTTTGATATATCCACATTTATCTCAGCTGTGGGACAAATAGGAAAGTAGGGGTGGAGAGAGAAATTTGTCTTAACCATTTCCCCCCCTATAAAAATTATGCATCCTCAAACGATTAATTTACTGTAAAATGAAGTTCAACCCAACTGCTTTTCAAAGAAGGTAATAACCTGGCTTCCTACTTCAAAGTTAATTAATTAGTGGACTTAACTTCGTCATGTTTATTAATTTCAATGGACCTACTCTGAGTAAAACATAGTTGAATACAACCCAAATTCTTCAGCAATCTGTTCTTGGCTAATTGTATTTATAATTTCATAAATATTCAAAGTGCAGCCCTTCCAGCAAATGTTTTAACAAAACACATCATGAGAAGAGCATTGTTTTACACAAGAGGGTGGGGAGGAATTATGTAGTAAAAGTGTTGGGAATCCTTAAAGTAAAACTATGCAAAGGAAAAATTGTGGTTATGCTGCTTCTCCTCCAGTCCTGCTACAGTCCTGCTACCCAGAGGTAAGCCATGGTTTGGCTTAGCATTACATCTAAACCTGAGTTCATGGTTTGTTTCACTTTGGACCAAGTGAGGAAAAGCTTTGGCCCTCCAGATGGTGATGAACAACAACTCTTGTCATTCCTGGTCACTGGACATGCTTGCTGGGGCTGACTGCAGTTGTAGTTCAGCTACATTTGCAGAGCCAAGGGTTCCCCACACCTGCTCAAAACAACCCATGAGCTGTAGCCAAAGTTGGTTCTTGATACACCGCTTGTGGTGGGGAAGAGGAACCATGAACCTGAGCTCAGCCGTAATGCTAAACCAAACTATGCCTTAGCCCCAGGTAACATGGCAACAACAGGACCAGAGAAGCATCACAGTCACAAGTTTTTCCTAGTACTATCCACACGCTCCCATAGTCACACTTAGCCATGGTTTAGTTTAACTTTATGTGTGAATTGGACCATAGTCTGGAACAAAGGTCTCCTTTCTGGCAGTTCACGTTACTAAACTGCCAAACAACTTTTTAAGCTTTCCTGGGGGACTGCTGAAAGTCTTCAGTGTGCTCATGCTCCTTACTGGATTGTAGACATTGTTCTCATTTAACTATTGAATTCAAAATCTCAGTTCTTCATAATGTTTTTGCCAAATTGGAACAGGAACATGCATACTTGGAAGTTTATCTGATGCCAACTGAACTTGCTTCCAATGTAGTGTCTGTAGAGAGGTCGTTCTAGTTGTTCACCTGATGCTATCTGAGAGGCACGTTCCTTAACGATATCTTTAAAAGTGTGTAATGTGAAAAGCTTGTCTATTTTCTCATTTCAACAACCTCATATCAACAGCCTCAGATATGCAGATGACACAACCTTGACGGCAGAAAGTGAGGAGGAATTAAAGAACCTTTTAATGAGGGTGAAAGAGGAGAGCGCAAAATATGGTCTGAAGCTCAACATCAAAAAAACCAAGATCATGGTCACTGGTCCCATCACCTCCTGACAAAAAGAGAAAAGCAATGACAAACCTAGACAGCATCTTAAAAAGCAGAGACATCACCTTGCCTACAAAGGTCCGTATAGTTAAAGCTATGGTTTTCCCAGTAGTGATGTATGGAAGTGAGAGCTGGACCATAAAGAAGGCTGATCATCGAAGAATTGATGCTTTTGAATTATGGTGCTCGAGGAGACTCTTGAGAGTCCCATGGACTGCAAGAAGATCAAACCTCTCCATTCTGAAGGAAATCAACCCTGAGTGCTCACTGGAAGGACAGATCGTGAAGCTGAGGCTCCAATACTTTGGCCACCTCATGAGAAGAGTAGAATCCTTGGAAAAGACCCTGATGTTGGGAAAGATTGAGGGCACTAGGAGAAGGGGACGACAGAGGACGAGATGGTTGGCCATTATTCTTCTCCAAGCCCTGAATCTCCACTTTAATTGTTCAGCTCTTGATGCTCCCATTCATTAAAATATTTTTTCTGTTCATTTTAGTTCAGCTTCCTCCATTGTTCAAGTCATAAGTCAGTATTTCTCAAAATATTTATCAAATATGTCAGTATTTCTCAAACTTAGGTCCCCAGCTATTGTTGGACTACAGCTCCCATCATCCCTGACCTCTGTCCTGCTAGCTAGGAATGATGAGAGTTGTAGTCCAACAACAGCTGGGGACCCAAGTTTGAGAAACACTGCACTAAGCCAAACCATTGCTTAGCATGATGCAGGCTGAGGGAAATGAGATTGAGATCTTTTTGCAGCTGTGCTGCACTGAGTTAATCCAGTTTCACTTAAAAGTCCCCCAGACCAGGGCTTAACTCTCCCAGACCAACCTCAAGCCATATCTGTAGGACAAACCTTGGTTATAGCATGTGCTTAATCTGGAGAGAGCTAAACCACAAGCCTAGGCTTTGATGACATGCTAAGCCAAGCCAAGCAGTGCTCAGCATGGTGCAGCAGCAAAATTACCAGGGGAGAGTGAAGCAGCATCTAACTCCTCTTCAGGAAGCTGTTTACTCATGTGTTCATTTATTTATTTATTGAATATAACTTATATACCACTTTACACCAGAGATTCATTATTCGCCATGATTTAGTTTAGCATATCCAGGTCACTGTGAAATCAATCAGAATGGCAGAGGAGGAAGGGAAAAGAAGAGGACAGAAACTCCTTTTTTTTTTTGCTTCCCACTGTTGCTATTTTCACTATCCTACTTAGCAAGTACATATGGAAAAAGCAGTATGTACCATTTCCATCACAATCCTGATCCATTACAATCATGATTTGCTCCTTCTTAGATAGATATTCTGGGGGCTAAGGTAGCTGCAGCGGTGAATTGGTGAAAATTATCTCCCTTTCCCTGTCAGCTGAGTCATCCACTGGATCAAAAGTCCTCCTCTTCACAGACTGAAACACCCGAGGTATACAATTAAGACCCTCATCCATAATTCAGCAACAATTAATCTATCAAAAATTAAGACATACAGTATAGTGAAAACCTAAAAGCTCAAGGGCTTTTAGGGTGTGAAGAGAGATAATTGATGAAAACAAAAGCAAGACTATGAAGATTATGATAGCTCATATGGATGGAGAAGGTACAATTTCTTGCTCTTTGAAGCATTTCCTAGAACTATGCTTTGCAACAGCTAAAACCATACCTGTGTTAATGAATATTTACTATCTGGCAGTTTTCTTCATTCTATTAAGAAATGCAGCTATCCAATTACGTCACTATTTCAAAAACCTATTTGTAACAAAGCAATGGAAAAAAAACCCTACCGGAGTGTTCGAGTGTTTTTTGCAAATGACCCTAAGTTAATTAGAAAAGTCTGCACCCCGGTCAGTTCCCCTTCTCACATGTCAGCTCTCATTAAATCAAAAAATTCTCATTTCAAAGTTAACCAACACCATGGTTAACAAAACTGTTAAACTGGGATCAAGTGGGCACATTCCTAGGTTTATATATGATGTCATGCTAAGCAGCCCACAGCTGAACTCGCAAAAATATGAATGATTTTTCAATATAGTAAGTATCTGATCTAATGCTAATTCTCTCTCTATAGGCTAACTGTGCTGGGAACAGGTGGCCCTGCTTTCAATTATGGAGGGCTAACATGCCAGTGTGAGGCCTGGATTAGTTCACCTTCTCACAGGGAATTTGCCTCGGTTGGGAATGGATTTATTATGGCTTCACACATGGAATGGAGCTCATGTCAACTGAGGGCAGTGACACATCATACGATTCAAATTAACCTGCTGTGGACTGTTCCGCAGGGCTGAGGCTGTGTATTAAAATGACGACATTTTAAAACAGCTTGAAAGAAACCAGGATTGTCGAAGTGCAATGGTTCCAATTTGTTCCAACTAATCTATCACCTGCTGGAGATATTATTGTAGTGGGTTTCTGGTAGCTGCTATTTTCCAGGTTTCTCCAAACCACTGACCTTGCTAATGGGTACAATTGTTGCCTTTGGAGGTAAAGGGGGAGGGAACCCTACAAAGTGCTTTTTTATGTATGGCGAGAGGTATGTTATTCATCACAAACATGTGACCAACGGAAGTGGGGGAGGGGAAAACCTAGACAAACAAACCTCCTGCAGCCTCTTTGCTGAAAGATAAAACAGAGTCTACCATATTCCTTAATTTGACTGGACAAAATGTTGTACATAAAAATAACTCATACAGCTAAAATATGATAAACTTAATAATTTCATACATACAGGTCATTCCAAGAAAATGACAAGGGTGTGCATTTTGGCACAAGAAAGCTTGCATTTTCCTTATTAATCAATGGATGGTTTATGAGGTTTGAGAAATGGAAAGGATTAAGGATTACGGATTAAGGATCAAGGATCTGGTGGTGGAATTGAGGGAATTGTTACCCAGGGGAGGGAGGGAAAGATCTAAGAGGATTTGTAAATATATATGAAGATGGAGGATTTGGGGAAAATGATATATATTTTTAGGGAGAAATTAAAGGCTAAAGGATATACTTAGATGAAGTTAAGATGATGTCTAAAAGTGAGTAAGACATACGATTGAGTGAAGAATAAGAATCGTAATTGTTGAGTTATTTTGTAAGCATTGTGAAAGCTGCATAATGGGATATAAAATAGATTCGGGAAGGGAGGGACGGGGAAGTCGAGGATAAGACATTAATAAGATTCTGATATTTGGTTTTGTTGTTTTTCTTTTTCTCTCTTTTTATTTCTTTCGTTTTTATTTTGTATTTTTTATATTTTTATATTGTAAAATTTTCAATAAATATATTATATATATATAAAAAGAAAGCTTGCATTTTCCTTAGACTTGTAATTAGTAACTTTTAGGTATATTAAACTTTATGAATTGCTGACAGTTTTTGTAATATTTTTTCACAAAGACTGGGATAAAGTATGTCAGGAAGCCAAAACATCCCCGTATTTAATGTTTTTATCTTTGAAAAATATTAAGTTATCAATTAGAAAGAACAGTGAGGTCATAAAACAATATGATAATCTCCATCATGGCCAGCTGACCAACAAGGACTTAATATAACTTTGCATCTTTTCAAATGCAGTTCACCACTATTAGTCTCCCTCTCCCTCTCCCTCTCTCTCTCTCATTACAAACAGGTAATGTAAATTTAAGGAGGCAAATCTTTTGTACACACATTTGCATTTATTAGTATAAAATATCACATAAAATGAGTTACATGTTAGGCTGCAGTATAAAAACTGAAATCTTGAATAATTTTCTCCTATGTATTTTACAAATGAATGGAAAGGGCTAGTTTAAAAACACAGTACTGTATAGCTTGACATTTATTCACTCTATAAATTTTGAGATAATTGGAATTTATTTTGCTAGCATTTGTAAGAGTTGAAATAAAAGTGCTGTAAAACGATTTTAGTTTAGTTGTCCCTACGGTAATCAATAACGAATGTATACACCTTGGAATATTTACAGTTGCAATATAATTTTAAGTAATCATTTAACATAAACCATCAGCCCACATATTTATAGAATGGCACACAACTTAAATACCAGCATCTGTAGGGATGTATTTACTCTCTTTATCAACTATTTATATGGTCCTGTTGCTCTATGTGTGGAGTGCCACCTAGATTATTTTGTTTAGGTCACTTGAAACTTGTTCCATGCATGTGGGTTTTCAAGCAGCCCAGATCAACTCCTGGCTGAGGGTCCCATACTTGTTTACTGTAAATTACTACTGATACCATTTCTTCAAATACTACACTAAGGGCTATCAAGACTTCCTTTTGCAATCTGCTTTCCAAGCACAGGTCTGTGATTTCCATGTCCATGTCCGAGCAGGGCTTTTTCTCTCTCCTCCTGACACTTTCTCGCTGTTTACTGCAGAATTGGAACAAACAGCAATCCTTGGGGAAACTGATGGACAAGAAGCCCACAATTGGACACGGAACTCGGAAGCACGGACTTGGTTACCCAGTGAACGCCAACGGTTAAGAGATAGAGGTGGACTTTGAACCTTGCCTAACTGTTGCTTGTGCCTCTTGCTTTGCAAGAGTAATAATAACAATGGTATGCTTACCTGGTCCATTGAGGAAGTCTTTAATCTGCAATGAGATGAGAGGAGGTGGGATGCCGCTTTTAGCATCAATTTCCCCTGCCACTGTCTGTAACCATGTCTTGCAATAGTCCAGAGTTTCTGGGAGAGTTTTTCCAGGGTCTACCACAGTGAGAAGAGTCTGGTTAGGACATGTTGTTAATACAACAGCTAACAATGTAATAAAGTAGTGAAGGGAAGTAATGTGCATTCATAGCTTTTAAATATCTATGGCTGGTTCATATACCATCAAGTTTATATAGATAAAGTCCTGGTTCATGTGACACAGTAAGGAAAATTGCAGGCCGATGGGAAAGTGAGAAGTGGTGGCCTCCTGGAAAGGAACTCACAGCTGCTTTTCTCCTCTCTGGGCCTTTCTGCTCCTGTGCAACACTAAGTGTCCAAACCAGGCTTGTGATTATGGTATCTACTCACTAACCACAAATTGCAGTCAAGAATAAACCTTTACAACAGCTCATGGTTAGGGAGGAGAGAACCAAACCAGAAGTATGGGGTCTGTCCAGGAGCCCACACATTCACCTGGCCCTGGTAAACCATGGTTTGGCTTACTTTGTCTTGCAAACCAGGCCACAGTATACACGTATATCTCATATAAATACTATAATATGATAATTATAGAAATGACTGCAAATCATCAGATACTACCATCAAATGTTTAAAGGTGCCACATATAAACAGTTAAGTTCAGTGTAACTAATAGGTGCCTATTAACCGGGCATTCAAAATAGGTCTATGATCTAATTTCTAACCCTATTAGCAATGCATTCAAAATTTCGTAGCATTCTTTTCAAACGATAAGCACAAAAGTAAAAGCAAGCAAACAAGAAAAGGAATAAACTATAAACAAGCCCTAGAGATCAGAAAACCACATGTTTGGAAATGCAGTAGAGTGGTTCTACTTATGGGTTATTTGATACAGTTTGCAGTTTCACTGACATTGCAATCCCCTTTTACTACTAGGCTTTTGAAGTTAACTTCAGTAGCTTTTCCTCTTGGCCCTCTTTAATGAAACCCCTTTGCTCAATCCTTAATATTCCCAATTGTGACTAAAAGTTCACATTTGGTACTTTTCAGTTCTCTGTCTTTCTTCATGTCCTGGACAATGTATATGAGAAATCAGCACTGCGTAAAACTTTTTAAAATCTACGGCAACCCACAGTCTTTGTTATATTTCAATTGGGTGTTTTGTTTTCTGTTCTTAAGTAGCTGCAGTGCTTAAGCATTAAAAAGAACCGCTTTAAGAATTTTATCCACAAAATTGTTTCATTCTGGCTTAATCCCACACTGCATTACCACCATGACCCTTGATCCTCTTTTGTTCTATAGTGATGCTTGCAGAGAATACTGCTCCCTGATAGTCAGATAATTTAAATATGTTACCAATAGCTTTATTCACAAGTAGGATGTGGTGCTTTCTCTTGAAGTACTGTACGGTAGTTTCATATCTTTGCTTATAGTCAACATATGGCAGTGTGGTATGGACTTATGTTTTGGAATGCATTTCTTGACTTAATCACAGGATTGCTATATAACCTGGCAGGTATTAAACCTCGTGTAATTTCAAATAACATACTGAAACCAAGTAATTGTGACTTTAGTTCTACATGGGAAGTCAAAGGTTAAACTAAAAGTTAGCACATTCCTCTGTTGGTTTTTCAATATCATTATTTGATCAATATTCAGGTCTTGATTTTACAGCACTGTACAAGCTTGTACTATACAGTGGTACCTCTACTTACAAATAACTCTACTTACGAATGTTTCTACTTACGAACGGAGCTCCGTCCGCCATCTTGGATGCGGTTTAGATAGGATTTTTTTCTACTTATGAATTTTTAGGTAGGGTTGCTTCGACTTATGAATTTTTTTCTCCCAATGCATTCCTATGGGATTCGATTTACTTTTTTTATTTTACTTACGAATGTGTGTTTGGAACGCATTAAATTCGTAAGTAGAGGTACCACTGTATATTTTACAATAAGCTCTTCCTTTTCTTTCACTTAAAATTACTGCCTGCTCCAATGGTAATTACAAAAGAATACAATACTGGATAGCTCAAATGCATTTTCTGCTTAGAATACCCTTCATCACCAAGATTGGGTTTTGTTTTGTTTTGTTTGTAAAATCAACCCTTCAAGTTCATTTTATTTATTTCCAATATTTGCATTCAATTCTCATCAGAATAGATCACAAAGCAAAGAAAAAGCAAAAATGCATATGTAAAACAGCACTGTATTGAAAACTTAAAAATCCAGAAATAATATATAAAACATCCAACTACTTTTGCCTTTTTAAAGGTGTCAATGAGATTAGAATTGATCATCAGATACTATAGATAGTCCGAGAGAAGATTCTCACGCACTAAAATTAAATTTGTCATACTGCAATCCATTTATGCTAGGTTACTTTTTATGAGTCCTTAAATTCAAATTTTCATTTTCTCTGTGTGTGTGCCTATAAAACCAAGTGCATCAGTTTAACTGACAACTTAAAAAATAACAACACATTAATATTCACCTGAGAGTTCTTAAATAACTCAAATTGAAACTATTGATTTTTCAACAAAATGGATAATTAACAAACTATGTCTTAAGGAGAAATTGCATACACTTCACATTATTGTAAATTTAGGTAAAGAAAAAGATTACTGGGAGGGCCACATAATTTGAATAACTTGATGATTTGTTTTATAAAAACCCCACCATCCTAATAAATCATAGATAAGCTGGTGAAAAACTAGAATTACAGAACATGTCAATGTGCTGTGATTTCAGCACAGGGAAGTCTTGCCTCACCAACCACTTAGAATTGTTGTATCAAAAAATTCAAATTGTAATATAGAGGAGGAATGACATCTTAGTGGTACAGCTCATGTTCTGTATACAGAAGATCCCAGATTCAATCCCTGACACACCTAAGTTAACAGGATCAGGTAGCAGGTTTCATGAAAGTTCACCACTGGGAGAGATCCACTGACAGTCAGAGTAGACAAAATTGGGATAGATGGGAGAAGTCCAACCCGATATAAGGCAGCTTTCTATGCAGCTGGTGAAGTCTATAAATAAGTAGGTATTCTATACCTAAACTTTCAAAAAGCTTTTGACAAAAGTCATTCAGATTCTTAAGGGGGGGGGAATATAGCGGTCATAAAGGTAAAAAGACACGGCTGGTGCATTATTACTACAACAGAATTAAGAAGCAGAGATTAGGAATAAATTGACAGTGGAGAAAAGTAGCATTTTCTTATCATATTAGCAGAGAGAAAGAAATAGTAACTTCCTCCTCCAGTGTCCCAACCTATCACCAGATCAGGAACAGGCTGCAATGGCTTCTTTATAGAACATCTGCGGTGTATGTATTGTATTACCGTGTTTCTCATATTATAAGACATGTCTTATATTTATTTTTTCCTCAAAAAAACCCACTATGGCTTATTTTCAAGGGATGTCTTATTTTTTTCCTCCTCCTCCTGCCACGGCTGGCATTGCTGCTGCGCCTATCACTATGTCTTATTTTCGGGGTATGGCTTATATTCCTTGAATGCTTAAAATCCTGCTATGGCTTATTTTATGGGTATGTCTTAAAATATGAGAAACAGGGTATCACACTTCCATATGAGGAACTTCCTTGTGTCTTCCGCTTCAGGGCAGCTCTGCCCACAAGCTAGAGATGTGTGCGCACACACACTAATTTTCTTCTTTCAGAACCCTACATTTTCTTTGGAAGATACTACTTTCCCCCACAAAGTACTAACAGATGATCTATCAGACCCAAGCTGCAGGAATTGGCTTGAATATTAATGCTACTAACCAAATTAAATGGTTTAAACAATGTCATGCACAGTTCCCAATGACATATTTTCTGGTAATAAATGATACATGCCAAATATCCCTGAGATGTGTGTGGCAAATCTAATTTATTTTTATTTTTTAAACCGCCAAACGATGACGCTGACACGATAGGATGACCACATTCCTCACGAGTGATGGAATAGTGAGTTTTGACCACAAATCCTGACAATTATGAGACAATTGAAACTTCATGGAGCCACATCATTGCTTTGTTTGGTAAAAGTAAAGCCACATTTATTTTTCTTAGTAGTCTGTGCTTTAAGGGTTGAAGTTTGGAAAATAAGCCAATGAAATGCTGCTAAATAAGCCACCACAACAGCGGCTTTGATGCGATACTGGTTACTTGATAAAATACCTTAATTTATTTAAATCTGATTGTTTGTTTATAGGTTTAAATAGTTAAGAAGCACCACAGACACGAGCACAAAGAGGAGAGAGATGGCAATGGGCAGATGGACTCTCTAAAGCTGACACCAATCGAGCAAGTGGCCAAACAGTAGCACGATAAGTAAAAGTCTGTGTCTGGTTGCTAGAACTACCAGTAGCCCTCTTTACAGTGGAACTCAGAATTCAGAATCTTTCGTGGACAGAAAGTATTCCAAAATGGAATAGTTCATGGCTGAAGCATTCAATTTATTCATTAATCTAGATTCTAGATGCTAGCAAAGTTCTGCAAACAGAGAAAATGACCTACCTGATGACCACACACTAGACCCATCTAAGGAGCACATGTTATTACATATACTAGTGATGCTGCTTTAAAATGCTCCTGTTACATCTCAGAACAGAGAAAGAGGAGTGTGTATGGTCCCCATTGTTGTCATCACCATTTATTCCTTATAAAAGTATTTAAAAGATACTTTGTACTATACACTAATACAGCACACAGGCCCTGCTCACATGTTCGAAATCTAAACTACACAAAAAGAGAGGGGATTTTAGAGGCAAAGTGGAAACTTTGCACTTGCTGGGTATGCCTAAAGTAGCTCTTTGGATCCCAGCCAAGGTATCAGTTCAGTTTCTTCAGTATTTTATTCTACAGACAGCTTTAGTACAGATGGCATTTATTCTCACTATGGCTTCCAATATGATTTTACTCTCCTTTTTGCTCAAAGCATTTAACAAACTTGTTAATACCTTTAGGCAGAAATTTGGAGAATAAAAATGTGGTGTACTACATCTAAATCTAACAATGTATTTCTTTTCTGAAAATGAAATGGATTGCCCAAAGTTTGGCAAGAGGAGAAAGATTGCTGCTGTTAATCTTAAAGCCGTCACATGCTGAATAAGTTAAAGTAAATCTAGGCCAACAATTTCAAATATGAATATAAATATTTTGGAGTGATTGAGAAACAGTATCTCGGATCAAAATTCTGCTATTTGTCAGTTTTGTCAGCGAGAAGATTGGTATTTTCTTTCCTATTTAATGCTTGTTAAATGCTTGCAATGGAATAAAGTAGAAAATCATTCTATTTCATTTCATCCTTTTCTGCAAATGATGCACATACATACCAATATTCTAGTCCTTACTTCTGTACACGATCAGCCACAATAAGCTAGGAAGCTAGCTAGTCCATCTAGCCCAGTATTGTCTATGCTGACTGTAAGGGGGAAGGCTTATAGGGAACAACCCCCCCCCCCTCATCAGGTCAAGTTCCTCCCCAAGCAGTAAGTCAAGCACAGGATCAGACTAGAAGAGCCAGGAAACAGAAAGGGAGAGCCAAGGCTCTGACAGCATCAGAGAGCCCTTGCTCCAAGGGGAGGGAGAGAGGGAAGGGGAAGAAGGGACCGGCAGACAGTCAGTCGGAAGGCCATTCCCCCCCCCCCCCACGCCGGAATTGAGGCGAACGGCTCCCTGTCGGAGCAGGGGGAGGCGCTTCACAGTTCCCAGGCTGTTATGTTGGGCGCGAAACAGAAAGCAAACATTGCGAGATTCTGACTCAGACTGAGGCAGACATGTTTTATGGACACTTTGCACTGTAAATAATATGCACCAATAAAAACATCTGAAAGACAAGCAGATGTGGAGGGTTGTTACTCAAGAGTAGCCACAACAACCCTTGACACTGGCTGACTCTCCAGTGTTTTAGGCAGGAGTGTTTCCCTACTCTACTTGGAGAGGTTGGGGGTGGAACCTGGGATCTTTTGTTCTTGACTATTTAAGTGCCACCAAAAAGCCCCCCAAAGTGGCTCAGAAAGGATACCACACAAATACAAAATTCTAATACATTTCGGAAACCAATAACATTCAAATGCACTCAGGTTTCTGCCAAAAAGGCAAGGGATCTCCCCCCCACCACGCGATCTCAGACAGCAGGAGAAACTCCTTAGGTAGCAGCTCCTTCTAATAGTCCCAGGCATCAGGGTGGTTGATAGTTCCTGCACAGTCCTTCCCTTCTGTGCAAAGGTCCTCTTAGTTGTGGCCACTTCCCCACAAATGTCTGTGCAGTATTCACATCACCCTTTGAAATCAAAACCCTGATGTTACCAAGTGGACAAGCGGCTGACATGACATTTTCAGGAGTGAAAATGGGGTTGAGGTAGCAGCATGGAACAGACCCTTCAAAACAACACTGACATGCAATCATATCTTTTTAAAATCATTGGGGAACCCCAGGCAAATGTGCATTGATCAAGTAGAGCCCCCAGAGAAAAACCAGCAGATCCAGATTCCCTTTAATACTTGGATCTGATAAGCCTACTAGAAGGCTTTTCATGGGCCCAAAGGTTGTTAAAGCAGTACTTACAAAGGCAGTACTCTTAAGGCAGTACAGTACTGCTTAAAAGAAAGATGTCATAGGAACAACAGTACTGCTCCACAGCAAGCATGCCATTTTATATGGAGCAATTTAATGTTTTAAAGGTTAATAATGACATTCATATACTGGTTTGTGCGAGAAAAGGGGGAAACACTTCTAACTGAAACGTTTAGCTATACAATACTGCTTTCTTAAGATTAAAAAAAAAATGTTTCTGAACTTGAGCAGAGTCCAGATTATGTGGTCATGAAGGAAAGTTGTCCACAGTACATCAAGGTAATGTCTGAACAAAAGAATTATTATTCTGCCAGTCATTAAATGGTCTTACCTGTGCACTTGTAGTCTGAAGCTACACCTTTAAGGACAGCATCAAACACAGATATTTCCACTCTCTGCTTTCTATGGTGACAGCTTAAGATCAAAGAAGGTTGGGATACAACAAGGTGCAAAAATGGTTCTAACTGCAAGTCACTAGTTCCTCTGCGACCAGGCTGTCGAACGATAGTTATGCCCAAGGCTTGCCTAGCAGATGATCTTGTAGAAGCATGAAGACTTTCAAGAGATAGAAGACCTGGTTTTTTCCCAGAAGGTAGTGAACTGTTGGCATTCAATAGATCATCTGCTGTTACAGATGAAATGCCTGCTCCGCTGGGCTTCTTGAAATCGTGCTCAACTCTCAAGTTTGCTTCAGGAAGGTTCAATGAAGTTTTGGCTGCTTTCTCTCCATCTTTCTGATCTTCCAGCGATTTTGACTTAGGTAAGCTGGCACATGAGTAAGTCATAAAGGATATTCGGCTTGCTGTAATAAAAATATCAAAGGGAATGAAGTTCAGGTTCTTCACGATAGAAGATTGCCGAGAAGGACGGGCAATGCGGTGGTGGCTGGTACCACTGTGTTGTTCTATTTGGACTATTCTGATTTTAACACTGTCGCTGCCAATGCCACTGTCTTGGGCTCCACTGTAACGTGAAGATGTTTCAGTCATGCCTCCATCAGATGTATCCATTTTTTTCTGTTCCTGTTTGGAAACCTGGGAAGAAAAATATCATATTAACTTAAAACAGCCATATCCTAAGTATTTCCATTTCACAACATAAAACAATTGCTATATAAACATGAGGTCAAGAGAGAGAGAATTCTATTTAAAAAAAAGAAATTTGCCAAGTTAACTTTTAAAATAGGAATCACTCATGAAAACTCAGCAGGTGTCTGTTCCAGAGAAATGGTGACTCATATTTAATGACATGCTAGTGAAAGATGTGGCAGGAGGAATACATGTTTCCTACATTCAAACTAATTTGTTTTTCAGACCATTTAGGAATTCAAAAGATAGTGTGTCATCCAATTAAAGATGTTTTAACTGATCAGCCGCCTTTTAAGTAATTAATTATATTTAAATAACAGACCTGGGTGAAGGTATTGAGGAGATGCTCATCAAATTTGCAGAGGACATCAAACTGGGAGGGGGTAGTTATTGCCACAGAAGACAGAATCAGGATTCATGATGATTTTAACAGATTGGAAAACTGGGCCCAAACTAATAGAATGAATTTTAATAGGGACAAAGGTAAGGTTCTACATTTAGGCAGGAAGAACCAGCTGTACAAATATAAGATTTGGGGGGGGGGCACCTGGCTTGCCAGTAGAATATGGTACAGTATTTAAAACTGCTGGCTGGTTTACTGATCAGCTGCTGTGACACCATAATGACCCACAAAATTCTTCCTTAAAAATAATAATAACGACTTCTATAACTCAATTGTTGATATAGGTCCCTGTTGTGATGCCAAAAGATTTTTTTGTCATCCCCCAAAGCTTCCAAATTTGTCAATTTGTCAATTATTATCAAAATAAATAAAAATAAAACAATATTTGTTACTGACTGCTCCATAGCGCCCCCCCCCTTGCCGGGATTCTGTGGAGCCAAAAGACTTTTCTGAGCCCCACCCCTGAAAACTCATTCTTAACAAAATTTAACACTGGCTGTTCTGCTAGCACATTTGCAAGGTTATGCAGGGTCCAGTATGGTTTCAAAGTAGATTGGAGGGGACCACATGTTCAAGATTCCTGCATTGCAGTTTGGACTAGATGACCTTCAAGGTTCCTTCCAACACCACCATTCTATGATTCTATGCCCACTTATACACTTCTGCCACACCCAGTTTGGCCCCAGGAGGAGAGAATTGAGCATGGGCCAGTATGGTCCTCAGCCTGAAGTTTAGTCACCCCTGCTGTAGAGAAAATATGACCAGTTCCTTCAGCAAGCCACTTGTTTGCCTTTCACATCTTTAAACCATCTTGGTCGCTAACAGGATGTTGTGTGTTGAAGTCATGACGACAAACAAGTCCTGCTGACTTTGTTCCCACTCAATGCATTGCTGTGTACCACAAGAACTGTTGAGTGGTTAAGCAAAGATTTGGGACTAAAGCCACTCTCTTCCCAATAGGCCTGTTGCTAAAGAAAAGGCAATATGGTCTACTTAGAAGATGTTCAGCATAAAAATAGAAGAAAAAATTCCCACTGAAATGTGTCCACAAAGTGACTTTTTATGAGTCAAAGGAAACAACTATTTCCTTAGACCTATCAATTTTTGTACTGAAGCATAGCTACTGCAAAGAGAAACATTAATACTATAAATTTTTGTTTTTTAGTTACAGATTTTCCAACTTGAATCCAATACCTATTTCTTAAACTTCTGCACTGACTACTGTAACCTTGACAAACCCATGATATTTAAATATCCCGGAATGGCTTTTGAAGCAGGCTGCAAAAGTCTCTATATTAATCACTGGCTGAACTGAGTAGGAGTGGTGAGTCCTGTACTGATATTGCACAGTATGCGGCAGGCACTATCAATTAATGACAGAGAAGCATGATTCATCACCCTGCTTTTTAATGCCCAAATCCCTGGTTCTATCTCAAACAAGCATTTTCTATTAACGCATTGTCGCATGGTTTTTGCTTCTACAAAAAGTATTGTACAAAACAGAAGAGCAGCCTTATTTTTCAAAATATTATGCAAAATAGAACACTGGTTTGAATATGTGTCTCACTAATAAATTAGTAAGAATTGTATTGAAGCATTGTATACTATTTTTTTTTTATCATGCGGATCCAGAAGTGCAAGCTGTTGCATGAAAAAAGTAGAATATAGAAAACCAAACCATAAAATCCACCCCCTCAAAAAAAAACCAATAAGGCAATATATAAGAAAAGCTGGATAAAGTCATCAGTCACTACACCACAAGCCAGTACTGTCTCTAGAAAGCAGCCAGACTTGGAATTAAACAGGCTTCTGAGGGGAGGGAGTTGCATAGCTAGAAAGTACACCAGCATTATCACCTTTTGATGTTCTGACTTGGCACACAGGCAATGCCTCCAGGAAACTATATCCAGCAGACTGTAAGGGCTATGGCAAGACACAGAGATCTGCTAGGGATGATCTCTGGGAGGATATATATCGTTATATGTCACTTAGCCAGTTACTGAGTTGGGATTTGCAGCTATTAACTTTAAAAGGCAAGCTTGGCAATAAATCTGGGCATCAAATGGAATATCCTTTTATACTGGTGAGCAATTCCAAATGCAAGAACTCTAAAAACGTTCCATGCTTTGTTATGGAAGAAATGGGCCAATATTTTAAAGATGCCAAAAGCACCAATATCGGCTTCCTGATAGCAAATGTAATGGCAACATTTATCGTTGAGCTGCATTTATATCAGTTCACTTACTCTTTACATAACCCATTTAAAACGAACAATAAAAGTTTTCTTTAATTAGCTACTGGTGTGCATTAACATGATCATGATTAAACCATAAAAACCAACTGTACATTACTCAGGTCCCCTATCACATGTGTTTTAAATTATTTTAGTTGAAAATGTACTTTGAGTCCCTTTTAAAAGTTCGACCTTCTGCTTTCAGAGAATTAAATGCATATTACTGCAGTGGAGAAGATAATGTTTCAGACCTCCAGGCATATATTAAACACACTGGCAGCACATTAGACAAAATGCTTTACTTATTAGATACTTCCTATTCTAAACAGTGTCATCAAAGGCTAAAAACAAAATCCATATAAAAGCTGCACAATGCTTCCACACAGAACCTGTGCCAAAATCCCTGTACTTTCCAACTAATGAGGAAAGGATGTGCACTCTTAACATATGAATGTAAGATTTTCCAAGCATTTACTTTAGGAAACAGCACTATTGATTCCATATGGCTTATGTTAAATGAAACTGTATTGGTAAAATAACCTTTAAGATATCTGGCATGATAACCGTAATTAAACAGTATTCAAAGGAATAAAACAAAGGGGAATTTGGTTTCACAATGGCTAATTAAAATAAAATGAAAAAACACAGCATGTCATCTATCAAGATAAATTGTTATTGTTTTAAAAACTATTTAAAATACTGTTAAAATATACTTTTTAGATAAAATCTAAAAGTACTGGGAAAATATTTGTGGCTTAAAAATGGATAGTTTGGCGAAGAAAAGTAGTATACAACTTGGATTTTTTTTTATGTTGATAGAATAGCTTTAAAACTTTGAGCATAACCAGATGGGCCTTAAATCAGAGGGATTCTACAGTTTCTCTGTCTGAATGAATTGCTACGTGAAAAAGTTTTCAATCGCTGAAAAATGTCAAGTTGATAGTTTACTTATTAGATTGCTTCAGTGCATTTTCTCCATCCTTTCACTTCATGGCAGTCTCTATAGAGGAGGTGATGAAAGCTATGGTAGTAGCTAGGGAACTGTGGCAAATTCTTCCTTGTCATGTGTTGAGATAAGTGACTTTACTAGCTTAACCCCTTGAATTCAAAAGCATTTAGGGAAGATAGAGAGATAAGGCTTAACTATAGCTGCTACAGTACACACGCTGCTATTGCTGGGCATCCTCAAGCATTGTTGTAAATATGCTCAGGTGCTTTTTATTACTAAAGCCATGATATGTCATGAAACTTCCTCTTTAAGCAGCCGTATTACCTTAATAGTTGGAAGGACTGTCACTCCAATGTATTAATATGAAAACTAAAATCTCCAAGGAAATCAAGGAAATGAAAAGCCAGCCTCAAAATCATTTTATGCCAGACGGGATTTGGGACAATTACAGTGACCCCATTAAGGTTAGACCTGTCTTACTAACAGAAGCTCCCCGTGTTGCACGTTAAACTCTTCTTCTTTTTATAATGGAGGAGTGTTTCAAAACCATTTTGTAGTATGGCATGGTACTAGTTATTCAAGTTTAGAAATCATAGTAGGCTAACACTAGCCCCATGACACGATTCTAAGATGTTCTTTTGATCATGGACTATTTTCTGTAAAACCTCATGGTTCAAGCTGTTCAAGTGAGAGGTGGGTGGCTTGCAATTACAGTTTGTTAACACTGCAGTGGGTTGCTTCCTTTATAGTATATAGATTAAAAGTCAGTTGGCAACTTTGAAATGATGACTGAAACAGACCTGATTTCTTTACAATCACAAATAGGTTTGGTATAAAATTATTCGGCTATCCTTTCCTGCTTTAACCGAATAACTTTCTTAAACACATAGCCTGGAAGAAAATCCAGTTCTCTTGCATATCATTTCTTGCTTTATGAACACACACACACACACACACACACACAAAATTGTAGTATGCTTATTTGTGGTCCCAGACTAGGATTCCTTAGAGGCAACATCTTCCAACAACTGCAATTTTAAGTAAGAGATTGATCCATGCCTTTGCCCATCCCCTGTGGGTTTGTTGGCACTGGAAACCACCTCCACAACACTGAACCCATAGTTGCAAACTTCACTATCTTGAATGAGCCAAAAGCTCATTTAACCAGCACTTTAACTAGCCACGATGCAACTCTCTGGAGATGGGGCCACTAATCCATGACTACATACTCCTGTTACACAATTCAACTATTTGCTCCAGTATTTTACTAAGACAACTTATCTGTTTTGCCTCAGCCGCAGGAGTGGTATCCAGGGTCTTAGACCCACACCCTGGTCTCCTAACCAGGTGCTGACTTTTGCCTTGCTCATCTGCTCTGCAAAGGGAACCACGAACCACTGACCTCCCCCTTGCTTGAGCCATCATCTCTCCTTGATGGTCAAAAAGATTGCTCCAAAAGTGAACAACTTAAAACAAAAACTTTTTAGAACTAAAACATCCACCTGATGAAGTTAAACAAAAGATCAACAGAGCCAGACGGATACCTAGAGAGAACCTGCTGCAAGACAGACCCCAAAAAAGAAAATAACAGAACACCACTAGTTATCACATACAGCTCCCAAGTTAAAACAGTACAACACATCATCAGAGATCTACAACCTCTCCTGGACAATGACAGCTCTCTTTCTCAAGCTCTGGGAGGAAGACCTTTCATTGCCTACAGACAGCCACCCAATCTTAAACAACTCCTCACCCACAATAATACAACCACCAGACTTAACATGGACACTGGTACCAGAGCCTGCAATAAACCCAGATGCCAACTTTGCTGCCACATACACCCGGACAACACCATTACTGGCCCCAACAACATCCAACATACCATCTCAGGACTATTTAATTGCTCATCCTCCAACATTGTGTGTGTCATCAAATGCCAACTGTGCCCTTCAGCTCTCTGTATTGGACAAACAGGCCAAACCCTACGCCAAAGGATAAATGGACATAAATCTGACATCAGGAATTACAAGACAGAGAAACCAGTAGGAGAACACTTCAATCTCCCAGGACATTCTATACAAGATCTCAAAGTAGCTGTCTTACTACAAAAGAATTTCAGAAATAGACAGGAAAGAGAAGTTGCTGAATTGCAACTTATCACCAAGCTTAAAACCATGGAGAGACCTGGTATGAACAGAGATGTTGGATTCTTATCTCATTATACATGATAAAGCGATCTTCAGCCATCTCACCCCTTGCTTTTTCATGCAAGACCATTTGCAGTAGTTTACAGTCAACTACAGCTATCAGTCAGTCAAACACCCATTTCCACCACCCTTCTGAGTGATACCCCTCCCCCACCCTTTCTCTAAATATAAGTGTCTGGGGACTTCTATTTCAGTGTATCTGAAGAAGTGTGCATGCACACGAAAGCTCATACCAAAATAAAAAACTTAGTTGGTCTTTAAGGTGCTGCTGGATGGATTTTTTTAAAAAAAACAAAGAGTGCATTTCCTGCCACCAGTAGTTTAATTTATCATTTAACCAACTGGAAACACTGAATTAATATGAAGCTTGTTTTAATGTTTGAAATGCTTGATTAAATTGTGGGAAAATATATATGTATGTAGTGGTGGCAAAAATATATTTCAGGGATTTACTGGCTCTGGTACTATATTTTAACAACAGAGAAAACTCCTCAGGTCACATAGTCAAGACAGAATATACTTCTGAAGTGGGTGTGTTGAATGAAGAATGTTACACATCTGTATGAAGCAATTCCATTTTATTTTAGTTATAATTATGTAACAGGACTATTTAAGTCCTCTTTCCAACTTGCATCATAGTCATTTTCAAACTCTCATCTAAACATCTTTAGCCAATCATGAGCTCATTTTTCACATCACATAAAATATGGAACAAATTGCAAGCGTGAAACCACAGAGTAAACGTGCCAATCATATCTTCTTCTTCATTATGACGTCTGACCCAATTTTGTGCTCCAGCTAAAAGTTAAATGTTTTTGTGGGCAAAGAATATCCTGACTAGCGCATGAACATTAATTCTGATTTCTTCTATCAGAATTTTAGAAAGGGGGTTCATTTTTTCTATTCCTATGGAAATCCTTTCGAGTCCACATCAGCTCAAAATATGAAAAAAAACCCACCCATAAATAATTACAGTGTGGGGATTATGGAGCCAGTGTTGTGATTAAGTGTGTTGGAATAGGACCGATGAGACCGAGATTTAAATTCTTATTCAGCCATTAAGAGCAACTCTCAGTCTAACCTAACTCACAGTGGTGGTGGTGGTGGTGGTGTTCCTGGCATTGAGCAATCAAGTCAGATTAGGAATTCTGCTGGTTTACTGCCTGCCTCGCTGCCCAGCAGTTTCCCTGCCTAAGCTGACAGAACTGGTCTCGTAGGCAGTGCCAAGGATTCCCAGACTCCTGGTTTTGGAAGCCTTCAACATCCTACCAAAGTGACTGGTTCTGGGGTGGCTCAAGACTTCATGGCTGCCATGACAACCATGGGGCTGTCCCAACATGTCACTGGCCCAATGTGTGTGGCAGTCCACACTCTGGACTTCGTTTTCTCAACAGGGCAGGAAGAGGGTGATAAGAAAGTAGGAGATACTGGCATCAGTCCTTTGTCATGGTTAGATCATTTTCCGTTGGGATTGAGGCTTTCAGAAACTTTCCCCCTCTTCAGAGGCAGGGGACCAATTAGGATGATCTGCCCTCAGAGGTTTCCTGACAGCTCTGGGGGATTTTTTTAGCTGCCATGACTGGCACTCCTGTTGAAGCCCTGGCCAAACTCTTGAACATCCAAATGGCTTGGGCTGCTAACACGATTGCCCAGAGCTTAGGGCGAGAGAACAAGCTGGGAGACAGCTTGAACATAAGTGGAGGAAAACTGTGGTCTCACTTCATTTTATCCTCCTACTAACCCTAAGAGATAGAATAGGTTGAGACGGGGAGGGGGTGACTGGCATGAAGAAATTAACGATAAAAAATGGTATCTGAAGAAGTGTCCATGCACATGAAAGCTCATACCAATGACAAACTTTAGTTGGTCTCTGTGGTGCTACTGGAAGGAATTTTTTTATTTTGTTTCACGATAAGAAAGTGAGTTTCATGGCTAAGTGGGGATTTGTGCCAAGAGCCCCGAAGTCCTAATCCAACACTCTTAACATACTGTGATTTAATGTGAAAGCCAGTTTGGTGTAACACTTTAAAACAAATTTCTTAAGGTGACAGCATTCTATTTAGATAAGGAGAAGCTTTTAAAAACATATTTGGAATAAATAGCTAAGATGTAGTATTTGTGTGCTTTGCAATATAAAACAGGAGAATACTTAGCTGTTCGAGGTCTAAATAACTATTTAAAATTTAAACAGTTAAAACAAAACACAACCCATTTGCTACCAAGCTAGGTTTGTGAAGTTTTAGTAAAATTTATTTAAGCTATACATGAGACATAAAAAAAGGTCTGACACATTTTATCCAAATTTTTTTATAGACCTTGAAAGGGACTAGCTAGAACATTCATCTCTTTTAGACCACTAAACTTAGGAAAGACAAAGAAAAAAGAAATATAATCCCAATAACAAAGAGGTCTGTTTCAGATAACCAAATAACATAGACCTTAAAATCTGGACTGAACCCTATCTTGCACTTAACACTCAGGTTAAACTGCTTGATCCATATGGGTTAGTTCTCAAACACATTGAAAAATAAATAAAAATAATTCAGATTAACTTTTTTTAAAAAAACGAGGGCAGAAATCTATTTTGGTTCAAGTACATGATTTATCTTTTATGTTTTTGATTGCACGATTTTTTCATGATTTTTCTTGGGGAAAATCAACTTATTGGGGGCCATTATCATCTTGGTAATGGGCCAGCATGCTCAATTTTATGATGGTGGGGAAGTAAATGTTAAGTCTTTATCAACAGAGGATTACATAATCCATTGCAACAAACGTTTATCCTTTGGAATAACATATGAAGTTAAGGTCATGTGAGTGGGGCACTTATATTCTGGATGCTAAGGATAGAGTCACATCTGATTTTTACAAGAAATAACAGAAAAATAAATAGACCATGTTAAACTCCCATTAACCTTCTCTGCCAGGAAAAAATGCTTAGGGTGCAGTATGCTAGATATTTAAGATTGCAGGGCAGATGATTAACCTCAAAAACGGCTGTACTCCTTTGTACTAGAACAATGGTGGAGATCAACTGCAAGTACCACCTTGACTGTACTACCTACTACCAAAGGAAGACCAGCACCACATCTCTAGAGTTCTCAGAAATGTGTTTAAATCAAGGGTAGCCAATGTGGTGCACTCCAGATGTCAATGGACTACAACTCCTATCACCATTGACTGTTGGCTATATTTGCTGGGGCTGGTGGAAGTTGCAGTCCAATAAAATCTCCTGGTATGTCCCACGGAGGACCTTACGGTCTTCAAATAAAAACATATTGGAGATCCCGGGCCACAGAGAGGTTAGGCTGCCCTTGACCAGAGCCAGGGCTTTTTCAGCCGTGGGCCCGATCTGGTGGAACGCTCTGTCACAAGAGACTAGGGCCCTGCAGGACTTGACATCTTTCCGCAGGGCCTGCAAGATGGAGCTGTTCCACCAGGCTTTGGCCAAGGCACAGTCTGATCCCCTCTCTCCTTCTGTAATCTTCATAGAACTCTAGCCCAATGGTTGCCATTAATTTGATTCTGAATTGATTTTAGAATATATTTTAATTATTTGTGTGATTTTATGTACACTGTGCTATTTTTATTTGTTGTTAGCCACTCTGAGCCCGGCTTTGGCTGGGGAGGGCGGGATATATATAAAAAATTATTATTGTTATTATTATTATTATTGTTATTATTATTATTATCATCATCATCATCATCATCATCATCATCATCATCATCATTATTACCATCATCATTATCTAGGGGGCGCCATGTTGGCTACCTGTGAATTCAATCACAGTTGACTTCCAAGAAGCATCACTCTGACCTTGCTTGCTCAGGGTGCTATTTAAAGTGAGAAAAACCCAGAACTGCTTGCATGCTGCTCCGATCTACAATCATTTTTAGAGGATGATTAAATCCTAGTTCCTTTGCCCATGAATGTGTGTGCTCTTCTATCTGTAAACAAAACACACAAAAGCTCATACCAATGACAAACTTAGTTGGTCTCTAAGGATTTTTTTTTATTTTGTTTCGACTACGGCAGACCAACATGGCTACCTACCTGTAACATGAATTACGTGCTAATTCTTGTACAAGTCCTAAAGCATATGGCATGTGAATGCACCACTAGTGTCAAGGAGACCATTGGCTTACAAATAACTTTCCATTTCTTTATTAAGGGAGGCAATGTTTCCAATGAAAACTTTCCTAAAACCTAATTAGATAAGCATTTGTTAATACAAAAAGAAGAAAACATAGCATACTTTGAAACCATAAACCAGTAATTGTTACTCCAGTTCTTAGAGTTTTTAAAAAATCTATATGCTACACTGGATAAACGGGGATTAACATAGGAAAAGCTGCCATTTGTGCTATCTGGCCCCATGACGTTATAATTTGTTTCATACTAATGCGCAATACCAATACACATTACAACAAACTCTGACACCTTAGTTACTAAGAACGGCTTCTTTCCACACAGTTGCCACATGGAGGCTGCCAGAAACCGCCTCTGTATGGTGGCTTAGACTGTAGGGCAGGCATGTCAAACTTGCGGCCCTCCAGATGTTTTGGACTACAATTCCCATCTTCCCCAACCACTGGTCCTGCTAGCTAGGGATCATGGGAGTTGTAGGCCATAACATCTGGAGGGCCGCAAGTTTGACATGCCTGCTGTAGGGTGAGCAGATATCTGTGTGAGCTGCTTCTCAGGGTGGTTGCCTGAAACTGTCTCCATGTGGTGGTGATGCTTCATATGTATATGCCAACTCATTGTGTGGTATGTACCTTGCCAGGTGGTTTCTCTGCACGCAGCCCCAAACATTCCTGCTTCAAACAGACTCTGCATGGCAAGCCATTTTATAGATCATGGTGTGCTACGTGGGAACAGTTGCCAAGTAGTTTCACTGTTTCAAACAGTGTCTATGTGGTGGTCATATTGTACTCAGTGGCCCTCAGCACTCGCTAACCACATGGCTTCTGTCCACACAATTTCCAAGCTGTTTCTGACAGTGTAGAAATAAGACACATGGGTGGGAGCCGGTAAACATAAACAATTTGCTGCACGAAGCAGCCACTCAGCTGAGATAGCTTCATGTGGCCTCCACATGGTGGCTGTATTGTGAGAAGGGAACCTTGCTAGGGCACCTGAAGTATGAATTTTCAGAAAAAGCAACATTACATCAATTACCTTTACCATACATGTTTTAACTTTTGGATAAAAAATACAGTTAGCATCTCACAGATTAATGGAAGCATATAAAACTGTATGAAAAATGTATGGCTTTTCAGAAATAATCTCTCTTTCTCTCTCTCTCTCTCTATATATATGTATGTACAGATTTTTCATCAGGGATGGTAACAAATCAATGGCATCTGCATAGCATGTGTATCAGCCACTTCACATTTAAGCTGTCTGGCTTCTTGTATACGGCTTTCTGGAATCTGTTTTATCAATATTTATGTGTTTATTTTTTCAAATGAAATACAAATGGCAAAGTAGCCTTAAATTTACTTGAAACAAAAAGGCAGCACTTTAAAATTAACTACAAGAATATTTGGGTTGCAACTTCAAATTCAAATTGGTGTGTGTGTGTGTGTGTGTGTGTGTATGTGTGTGTGTGTGTGTAGACAAGTAATTTGTCCATATCAGGTTTAAGTGGACAGTAGTATTTTAATGCTGCAGTGTGGAGTGTGTTTTAGCAGAATTGCGCCCCAAGTTTGTTCCAGCCTGATAAAGAATTTGGATGAACATGAAAGAAAGCTTGCTCACTTGTTTGCAGATTCATACACCAAAGACATAAGGCAACATTCAATGTTATGTGAGTGGACTTCCATTCATGCAGTTGGACTTTGTCATCCCCCT
This sequence comes from Zootoca vivipara, assembly GCF_963506605.1. Taxonomy (NCBI): domain Eukaryota; kingdom Metazoa; phylum Chordata; class Lepidosauria; order Squamata; family Lacertidae; genus Zootoca; species Zootoca vivipara. The sequence continues at coordinate 22,604,121 of NC_083283.1, forward strand.
TGTGTGTTCACCAAATCTTCTTCACATTGGAGCCTTTGGAGAAAAATATGCTCCAAAGGGTCTCACAATCCTTTGGAGCATATTTTGGGAGTGCACAAGGCACTGCAGTATGGAGGAGAGGCTGTCTGGTCACTCGAGAAGAAGCCTCTTCCATTGGTAGGTGACCACTATTGGAGGTCATCAAGTATCTTTAGTGAACTACAGAAAAGTTTCAGCTTCATTCTTCTTTTAAAATTAAGATTTTTTTTCTAAACTAGCAAATGTGTCTGATTCCTTCAACAGTGCATTGTCTACAAATATTTCTTCTGTGAAGTAACATGCCAGATGATTTACCCGTAGATTGCTTCTCTATTACCTTAAGTAATGTAAAGTTAACTTTTGCAAAACAAGTTTTAACATAAAAGAGCTGCGAGATCTTTGTTATGTTAACAGAAACTAAACAATCCCACAGAAGCTTCTAAATTTGTCTTAAATGCTCTAATCTCAGCGACAGATAAACAAGTAAAATGAAAACTCCAAAAAGAATGGCAATGTTAAGGAAGCAAGTTCTACCAGAATAAGGCAACTCTGTATGAATTAGGATCTGAGAACTGTAGCATGAGGTATCAACAAATTCAGAATGTGGCATTAGCATAAAATAATGCCTTGTCCTTTAGCACCTACCTAGATCAAAGAGCAACCATTTTTGGTCTTAATTATGTGGTTCCTCTTTAGCCTCTACACAATATGTTTTTTGTTTTGTTAAAATATAAACATTTAATTTACTCTATAACACTGGTTTCAGAAGTATACATATGTTATTCCTTACATATGGTTCTTTTGGAAGTGGGTTTAATTTGATGATTACTTGATATTTGTGAACGACGTAATTACTGCTTCCAAATCCATCTAGTCCACGCAGTCTTGATACACTCCGCTTTTGCTGCCCACATTCTACAACCAGCTTGTTATTCAATTATTGTAATGTAGCAGTAGCATTTTGCTTTTGTACTTTTGGAGGGTTCCTTTTATATCATATAGCCTCCAAGTCAATATTTAAAATTCAGACGAAAACAAAATTACATAGAAGCAGCATGGCTGCTGAAGGGGTGGGGGTAGGGTGGTAAGAATGGTATGGCTGCTCTGGGGCTGAACTGCGTAAAGTCCTGCCACTTCCTGCGAATCCACCCGTCTCCCGTGGAGCATGCTGGGCTGACAGTCCCCTGTTTCCAGCCACATTGCACCATGCTAGCTTCTGCTGATCCTCAAAGGGCTATATGTACAGCTGCATCAGAGAAGGACAAGAGGAAGCCAAAAAAGCATGTCAGTCCCTGACACCTCCCTCAGAGCAAAAGCACCTTCTTGCTGCCTCCTTTGTCCCCTTCAGTGTGTGTAGGTGATAGGAAGATATTGAGGCTTTATTTTAGGATTAACCTCCACAAACATCTGCCTCCTCTCCATCCCCACCCTACCTGTGTTTAACTTCACCCAAATGGTGAATTTAACTTCACTAGAGTGTTATATCATCCCAGGAATTGTGGCCAGCACTGGCTGGGAGGCTACCTCTAGAGAACTTTGCACCACTGCAAGCGAGTTTGGGCCTTAAGCAAAGTTTAAAAACAAGGAACATCCTCAAGAAAGAGACTACCTGCCTATAAAGTCCTATGGGGAGAGAAAGCAACATGTTAGGGCACAATCATATACAGCTAGGCATTTAGTGATGATTTGAACCTATGAGTCAACGCTTCACAAATGATCTCAAGATGGATAATAAAAATACAATTTAAAAACAAATAAGGATTATCTTAAAATCATAAAACAAACCCACAAAATAACAGAATAGCAGTGTATATTAATACAGAGGAAGGGAAAACACTGCTTCAAAAAAAGTTCTGGGTTAAGAGGTGCAGCTGGGACAATCACAGAAAAGCATACTGTGATGGAGCAAGATGCATTTCAGGGGTGTGGTCATTCCACAACCTGGGGGTGACCACAGAGAAGTGTCAGGGACTGGCTGGGCACTGAGGAGTGGTGGCTGGATTCTGGGCAGCAGAGGATGGAGGGGTTGGAGACTGACTTGGAAGAAGTGATCAGTGAACCGCGGGATGGGGGGGACGGGGACGACCTGTAACAGCCAGGAGATGAGAGGCAGAGACAGGAGAAGCTGCAGGATTGGAGAATGAAGAACAATTGCAGGAGTAGGGAAAGATAGGTTAGCCTGGTGTTTCTAGTGTTTAATTCAGTTTAATTCAAACAATTCAACACGATTCCTTGCAAAATAATTTTATAGCATTATGCATTAGGCACAGGCAATAGGCTTCCTGGTCTCCCTCTAAAACAATTCCATTCTGAATGTCAACATCTGATTTCTAGTAGGGATCTCTTGTGAAACACTAACACTTCCCCTTTCTGTTTATATCCTGCAAATATTTGCAGATTTATGGCTTTTCTTTTCCATTTGTCATTTCTTAGTCAAACTATATATATTTAGCTTCAGAAACCTTGATAATAAATCAGCCTAAAGTCCTGGATATTTTTTGTTGGTTTTCTTTGAACTTTTAGTTTGTAGATGCTTCAAAGGGCTGCCTGCTGGAGGAGGTGTTTGCAGCTTAGATAACAGAAGATGGCCTTCCTTTACTGGTGAAGGAAATGTGAGAGAGCTTCTAGCGGGAGCTGGAAAGCATATAGCAAGGGGAACAAATGTTTGGCTCTTTATTTCTTCTTCTGGCTGTTCATTCCTCAGAGAAGAAAAACATGGTTGTGAGAGGGAGGCAAGGGAAAACAAAAGCCCTCTGCCATAAAATAATTTATAACAACTCCCAGAGAAAGATAAAAGAAACGATCAAAATTCCTAAAGACACAGTCTACTACATAGTCTGTATGCTGATATGAAAGTTTAAAATGCAGTCTGAGGGTTAGTTAGGCATGGAGGGTTTTTTAATGGGCACTGCCAGGAAGCTTCCAATAAACACACATCATTTTGTTTGCTCCTGGATTCCTTGTAAAAGAATAGCTGTGTCAGGACATTTGCAGGGATACAGTGGTAAATTCTGAAGGACCTTCCCCACTGCCACTCCCCAGACACACAAAGAGTCAAAAGGGTGCTGTGGTATATAGCATGTGAAACTTGGGCTGCGGGGACCTGGGCTCACATCCTTGATAAGCCATGAAGCTTTACTGGGTGACTTTCTGAGCGAAGCCTTCCAGATAAAGAGATAATGTGTCCTTCAATAACACACATTTAGAATGCTGGCAAACACCGCTTTGGCAGATGACACCATCACTCTTGCCATGAGGAGAAAAAATACCCAAATTGCAATCCCCCACATCTCTCCACCCCTACCCTGTTGGGCATGCCATGTGGTCAGAAGTCAGCCCCATTAGAAGTGCTGGACAAGTGCAATTCTGCCTCGTATGTGACAGAGAAGTTTGAGACTTCAGGTCTGACACTTGAGGACTAGAGAGGAAACAAAGCAAAATTCCAGTTATAGATCCATCATAGCAGGGTCAGCAGCAGCCCACTGCAGCTGAAGGAGCAAAGGTCAGGATAGCTAGGAACAGCTGAAGCTAGGGGTAGCACCATTTTCATATCATTTACTCATTATTTTCACGAGAAGTCAAAATTAAATATTATTGTGATTCACAGTGATATAAAAGAATCCTCACTTGTTCTCAAAATGCACCTTATAATTATATACCATGATCCGAACACTTGTACTGCTTCATAGCTGACATTACCAGTTGATTCTGAGTAGCTTTAAAGCCCCCATGAACTTTTCTAAACAGCAAGTACGCACTTGTGTAACTGTTATACAGCCACAGACTCATACATCACATGAAATCTGCCTTTTTTATTTTGGCAAGAGACTGAGCCCCCCCCCCCCCGATTACAAGGCCCTGGGTTGTAGCCCACTCAGTCGAACTGATGAGAAGAAACAGTAAGTGCAAGGGTCTGAGCAAGGGAATAAAGAGAAAGGTTAAATAGTGAGTAGGGCTGGCATCCCCAAACTTTGGCCCTCCAGATGTTTTGGACTACAATTCCCATCTTCCCTGACCACTGGTCCTGTTAGCTAGGGATCATGGGAGTTGTAGGCCAAAACATCTGGAGGGCCGCAGTTTGGGGATGCCTGGAGTAGGGGAAGAAATAGCAAGGCTAGGAAGCATAGCTATAGAATCTAAGGGGCGTGGGATTACTATTTTTGTGACAAGTTACAAGAAAATAAGACCTCTCCTTTCTCTATAGCACAGAAACCAAACAACCTTGACGTGGTTCCCTAATTTAAAGCAACACAACTTGTTTGCTCTTTCTGCTGCTTCCCACCCAGTCTTTGAAGTGCTGTGTTGGCTAAGCTCCTCCCTCTCAGAACAGAACCCAAGCAGACACCAACCATAGTAAAACTGGGGTGAATATTTTGAAGTGCTTACAATGGATTGGTTTGGAAGCAGGTATGACATAAATCACTTCATGCAAAGGCATTAAATAACTATGTCCTGACTGACCAGCTGTTTCTATAGCAGAATACAAAATTAAGTGTTTTACCTTAAAAGGCCTATGCTAATTAAGAAGTGCATGAACTAGAGAGAGTATGTCATTCTCTGGACATGATAAAAGTGCTATGTATTTGAAAGTGCTGGATTTCTGAGCAGCACCGTCCCTAAATTAAAATTCTGGGCATACGCTCAACTTCATGATTCTATCCATTCCACCAAGATGGGAAATACTGCCTTGTAAGTTATTTATTGCAAATATTCCCATAGTATACTTGCTCTGAAAGCTAACTTCCAAAAGAGGCCCCATGATTGCAAAGTATCCAAGAAAAAGCAAAACGGTATGTCTTGTATTCGGCATTTCAACAAAAATAGAAACATTGCTGTGACACAGAACTGCCATATCAGGGTATGGCTCTTTCCCACATACAGCCTCTCCGGTCATCATCCCTTCCAAGCAACCAAGTCATGCAACTCCAGTAAATGTTACATCATTTGATATATCCTGTATATCCTGTATAAAGGAAGGAGACTGGGCAGTCCACTTTTCAGTTAACACATCTCCAGCTAATTCTCCTGGCCGCTAAAAAGGTGTTGCTTGCCTGCCTATGAGCAACTCAGTCCATTGACTGTGTCAAACAGCCAGTCAATCAAGGCCACCTGGATGCAAACATGAATATGGTAAAATGATGCACATATCCCATCCACTGAATGATCTGCCTTTCTGAAAAGAAAATGCATGGAGATGGGAAGGTGCTATCTTACCAAGGCAGATAACTGATTCATACCTCTGGAATCCATTACTGGCCAGAGGCAGAAGGTGGTGGTAGAAAGGATAAGAATGATACTACACAACTGGCCTCCTCTGCCGGACAGTTGTGGCAAGTCAAGTGTCAGAATTGCTCTTTTCTCTTGACACTTACCATGTTTCCAATAGATCAAGCAGACACCGCTAAAAACTTTCCTGTTTAGCAAGCCTACCCTGATGGTTAGAAAGCTGAGGTAAATTACTTATTTATTTATTTATTCTAACTTTTGTAGGCTTTAAAGTAGGCTTATTATTTTTTCTTGATTTTACTGTTTTACACTTTGTACACTGCTTTGAGGTTGTTTTTTAAACAATCAAGCGGTGTATACACTTTATGAAATAAATAAATACATGTCAAATTGATATTCAACCTCAATGTGTGATTTAAGATTAAGCCCACAACCCCCAATCAATCCCATGGCATAGGGTAGGGACTAGTTTCTCTTGAAATCTCGATGAATACTGTAGCTTTTTAGTATTTATTTTGTTATTACTGTAGCTAAAGCCGGCGTAGACCTGATCTAGATGGGAAACCACTTGGAACACCAGGTAAACTACTCTTAAGTATCCTGAAAGAAAAGGAAGATAAATAATACAATAAATGAAATACCTAAGAAATGTGCTTAGGGACTTATGCTGGCTGTTTGGCCGTAATAATAAACATCCATCCATCCATCCATTCATGTGTTTAGGGACTGGGGTTAAAACAAAGGACTTCAAGGACTAGGCTTGCAAGCCTGCCTATCTGAGCACCAGAGGTATGGATCACCGAGCAGGCCCATCAGAAGGATTATGTCAATGTGATTTTGGCAGTTTTACTGTTGCCAATAATTGGAAGAAGAGAAGAAAATCTTGAAAAGGAATACCCTCTCCCCTCAAATGATCTGGACACCATAAAGAGAGACCAAGGAAATATGTACCACAGAGATGTCACAGGGTTTTGTCCCTGCATAGATAGCATGAAGGAGAGACCCCAACACTGACGTGATGTTTTCAGTAGCAGCGAAATGGGAACACACATTTCCAGCCAAAACATGCTGAAGAGTACATTGGGGGGGTGGGGGTTGGCAGTATATGAACCATAGTAACTCTGAAAGAATGAAGTTACCTCTGCAGCTTTATTGGATGGTTCCAGTCCAACCATATTAGTCTGTATTAACTGCTGTAAGAGTTGTACTTGAGCCACACTGAGGAAGAAGTCCAGGCTTGTTGTCATATTCACTTCCAAAGAATGGCCGCATACTAAAATTTCCTGTGAAAAACAAGTTTGTAAAACAAAGTCAATGGATACCAGCTGTTTCAAGGCAATTATGTAATTTTCTTTTCTAACCAAACACAATGTAGACTATTTATACTCTCCAAACTGGGACTATTAACATTTTCTTATCTCTTCAGGCAGAAAAGCACTGTGCGCCATCTGTAAAAGGAAATCAGGTGGAGGAGTGGTGGAATAGCATACCACTAGGCTTCCAACAGGATATTTGATGATTAAGATACATTTTGTTTGTTTCATGTGTGAGGTCCTGTTTCTTTGTTGCATCAAATTCTGGGCTGCCAGAGACTCTATTCATGTTCTTGGCAGAGGACCACACTTCCCCTTTCCTTGCTCTCAATGACAGATATACATTGTGGAATACAAACTCATCTTGGTTTATAATGAAATTGTACATTGCAACCCACAAATAACCGACTTAATTGATTTGTAGCCGCCTGTAAACTACTGTTGACATCTTGGCAGAATTATAGTTAGATGACCATTATTTTATGGCTGTTGTTAAACACATAGGAAAAAGCTTTTGACCATTTCTGGCAAATTACTTCCGAGACGGAAAGAAGAAAATGAGCAGGTTTGCTTACTAAGCAGATGCTCACAACCCTTATCATGACATGTGCATAAGTATTTATTATTAATCTGTAGTAGGCCTCTCCCTTCCTCACTGAATTTCATCAAGAGAATTGATTCAATAAATAAATAAATAACCAAAACATTTACATTCTTTAACAAGAGCTACAGTAAAATTCAACTGTTACTTTTCATGGAATGCCTTCTCTACAGCACAGCAATTCCCTAGGTCATTTAACAATTTCCTTTAGATTTCATTTCCAGCACATTTGCAGTAGCAAGTCAGCATTGTGAGGATGGACCACAGCTCATCAATACACAATATCCCTTGAGCATAGAATGCCCCATAACCCCCATATTTAACCCCTGGCATTTATAGTGAAAGGGTCTCAGATAGCAAGGATAGGTTCCTCTTCCAACTGGGCTTAGAGCAAAGAGGGTGCTGTGTGATGCCTGTAAGGAACTGATGTGAACAGAAAGGAAGAAAGCAACTGGTTGAAGCAAAAATCAAGGAAGCTGCAAGGTAATGTAGAGGTGGCGTTCTGGTCTGGGGCTGTGTCTTAAATCAAAGACATGTATTTCAGGGAGGAATGTATAGAATTCAAGTGTGTGTGTGTGTGTGTGTTGGAAAGGATGAACCAGGCATATGACTGGACACGTGAAACTAAACTGACATGGAGCAGAAATAAACTAATTTGACCATCCCTGCTGCCAGCCTAATCCACCTCACAGGGTTTCTTTGTTGATTAAACAGTGTGCATGTGTGTTATAAATGTAATTAAGAAACACAGAAACACAGGCTAACATGCATACAATTACCATCTATTGCTTTTCTTAGCATACATGCAATAATCTCTATTTCTGACCTACACACAAGGATTTACAGAAGACAGAGCCTTTCGAAAAACATTTTGATAGCTAATGCTGGGTTTTTGTTTTATGATTAAACTCAACTTAATGTAGCATTTTAACAATTGCAAATATCTGCATTCAGAAAGATACATGAATCTAAAAGCCATGCGAGTACATCTCAAGTCAAATACCAACCTCTGTATGCAAATTCTCTGGTGAGATTACTTTTGTGAAAATGATGGCAGGAGCTGCAGTTATTCGCACTGTAAAGTCTGTCAAAATTGGAGTTAAAATAGCTCTTCGTTCTTGATGCCGCTTGATGCTAAAAGAAAAAGAAAATTTATAATAATTCCCATACCTTTAAAAAAACCTTTCATTAGTGGAATCATAACACCCAATTTCTCTACGTATTCAACTTAGATTACACGATTTTCACAACAGTCAGGGTTAACAGAATGAAAACTTTTATTGGGAGATATATTAATCTGGATGAAGCTCAGTTTGTCCTGGGACATAAAACTGCAGACCCAAGTAGGAAATTATTAAACATACCATACTAAACAGACTGTCTCACCAGTAGTGTGTTTATCATTAGATATATTTAAAGCATTTGACTGTGTAGAACTAAAGCACTTAATCAGAGTGAGAAGTTTTTTTGGATTTTGGCCCTAAACTGGTAAGAATATTGAAAAATATTTATGATATTACATCTGCTACAATTAGGATAAGTAATACAAATTCACAAAAATGTTAACTTAGCCTCAGGACAAAACCAAGTTGCCCATTATTACTCTTATTATTTGCTCTAATTATAGAACCCCTGGAAATAAGATTACACCAAATTCTAGCAAGAAAGGTTGCAACTAGCAATGGAATAGAATACATTCTGGGACTCCATGCTGACAGTACTGTTTTATGTATTGCTTACTGTACTCAATTAATGTTGTAAGGTTACTGAGTATAGAATTGGATACCTTTTTAAATGTCTCTGGACAAGGTAAAATTTCAAAAACTGGAAGTAATGTTCTTTCATATTCCCCTGGAACCTTCTCCAAAATATTACAAATATTACAAAGCTAGAAAAAAGCTTCAGATACTTAAGCATTCAGGTTGCCCATAACTGATTAAACAAATTTTATCGGGGGGAAATTATAGCAAAAGTCTGGAATATAATAAATATGGACATGCAACGCTTGAACAAAATGAAACTTTCTATTATGGACCAAACGCCTGAAATTAAAACAAATTCATATTTCAATCTGACACATTTAAAAATCTTTGCTGTACCATCACCCAACTGTTGGATGATCGGGGGGCCCAAATCTAAACAGCTATTACAATGCATGTCAACTTAGAACATGACAGACCTAATGTCTGGCAATAAGAGAAATATATGGAGCACATTAGAGAACTTGGTAATAGATGGTGTCCCTATAAAAGTAATAACTTTCAAAAAGCAAATTATGCTCTTTACGGTGGTTTACAAATCCATTCACACTTACAAAGTTTCAAAATTTGGACAAAATGGTCCAACGGCCTCTCACCCATTATTCCATTACAGTTCCACTGGTTTTTCAAAAATAAACATAGAGCCTTTAATATAGATGTGTGGAAAGAAAATCAATGGTAGTATTTGAAATATGTTTACAAAGATGGACTACCGCTTACCATTAATGAGATGGAAAATCAATTGGAATATAATGGCTATTAGGCTACAATTTAGGCTCTTTTTAAACAAATTCCCAGGTTAAAAATGGAGTCATGAGGCAATTAATGGTTTATGGAAAATAATAATAGTGGATGGAAATATAATAGCATAAGGATTAATATCATCTTTGCATAAATCTATTATAGAGTTGACATTTTCAGCCCTCTAGTATCGTCACATTGGTTGATATTCAGAGAAAGGAAAGATTGTTCACTATTTTACTATATATCAGTACCAATTTCCTAATCATTAAAATGGTCTTTTAAGGTTTTTTTTTAATGGTTTGATCTAGGAAGATGGCTAAACAGGTATTAGAATTAATGCAACTATAAAGAGAAACTGAGGACAACTTTGTCTTCAAAAGTGAGGTGTCCATTTCCGTGATCCCAAGGAAATAAAATGAAATAAACCTGCACTTTCTTTATTAAGTCTTCCACACTGTACTGTCCTTAAGGGTTCTGCTAACTTGACACAGCTGGGTACCATATGAGCATCCTCAATAAGGAACGGTGTAATGATGGTACTATGACCACACTATGTTCACTCCAGGATCCACTTAGGCATCTGTTACATATTTATACCTTTTTCAAAGACAAGACTTTCAGAAATATTAAAGTAGCTGACCATCTTAGTATACCTTAAAGAACATCTGTTTAGAGTAATAGAGAAAACAAGAAAGCTGTTATATGTCCACAGAAAATAATTATAAGCAGAAATAATGGAGAAATACCAGCAATCACAAGTTTGGTTACATAAGTATATTAGTTGGGCCTTTGGTTACATAAGTATATTAGTACAGCCATTCTAAAGAAGGAGAGTAGAAACCAGATCTCTCCTAATTTCATCGATGCAACAATCATTTTAGTTATTGGGAAGCACTAAAGTTGTTTTAAAAAAATTATCAGAGAAGTCTAACAAACATTTTTTACAGTAAGAGAAATGAAATACATGTTTCCTATTGAATAGCTTATCATAGTACATTCAAGCCTCTATGCTGAATCCCATGAAGACCTGGACAATTAAGCATCCACGTGGATTTTGCAGGAAATATCAGGGCACAGGAGCTGATGGTATCCTTTTATCATAGCTGTCCTATGAAATCCACTTGGATTTTCCATTCCAGCCATATGTTTTCCACATGTTGCACATTCCCATGGCGGTGTGTGGGGAGCATGTTTGAATAGGTTCTCTACCATTAGATCCCAGAGGAATATTTAGAACTTTCCATTAGAAATTTGGCACCCATTGAAATAAGACACACAGGGACCTTAGTAAAGCCCATACACTGTGTTTTTAAACCTAAAACAAAGACAATGGCATTCTGCAAAGAAGGAGAGGTGATTCATGTTCCCCTCCCTTTTAAGAAATGTGTATAGAGGAATACACCGTGTTCTAATTTTCTTACATTTTGGCCATTATCTAGTCTTTCTGATAACAGCTAAAAGCTCAAATCTGCCTAAATCGTTTAAACTACTGTCATTGATCCAGTCCTTAAGTGGTTCAACTGAAGGCACCAAAGGAGTTTTTGATGTTTTACATCAAGAGTTTCAGTTATAAATATCAGCACATTTTACTTCATCTAATAGATAAGAGCAGTGAATCATTTGCAAAGCTTTTAAAGGCTCTTTAATTTTTCAGAGCATCTGATAGGGGCCCCACCTGTGGTTTGTTTTTACAAACGTACATGCTATACAGTTATCATGATTATAGCTAAAGTTACTGTGGAATCAGCATTTCCTTTGCAAACTGCACTTTTGGGGGTTTATAGGATGACTCGTTGCAGACTGAAAGTTGAAACAAAGTCTCCAGCTCTAAAAAGTCATTAAAATTATATCATTTTAAAACAAAATTACAGTTAACATTTATGATTTATAAGAGTCAGTGTGATATTCTAAAGTCTGTTAAATACAGTGTTCAACATCTTGTAGTTTCCTAGTGTATGTTTCCACTGGGTTGGGTTCCTTCATGTCTTCTGACGTCTACTCTGTTGCATTATCTCTGCATATTTATAATATATTTATATTGCTGGGCTAACTCAGAATCCTGATAAAAAATTCCTTCCAGCAGCACCTTAGAGACCAATTAAGTTTGTCATTGGTATGAGCTTTCGTGTGCATGCACACTTCTTCTGAATATGGAAGAGATTGTTCAAGACAGTGTGAACAGCTTGGATAGCCATGATAAAGAAAACAGAAACATAACTAAACAATACTAACTATAATTCAGGAATCAAAATGTAGTGCTTTAGTTTCATGCAAAACAAACAAACAAACCCATTTATCCCAAGTCTACCACGTTATATCTCCCATGCAGATGTAACAAAATGTCACCATCAATTTGTCACACTATAGCCCTGTGTATACCATATACTTGTACTGTACAACGAATGGATTTGGGAGCAAAGCTCCAACCTTAAACCTTAGCACAATTCGGTATTCTGTTGTGAATGTAAAAATGCAGGTTATGCTGGTGTTATCCATACTGTACATTTTTGCAGGGTAGAGATTTTGCAGACAGACAGGCCTGACATAAACTGTGTTCACCAGGCACAATCCCAACTCCCTCCCCCAGCACTCATTCTGAAAAGCATGTTAGCTGCACAGGGCTACTGTGACCTCTAACTGGAAAAAAGCATCAAAGTCTATTGTAGCAATATAATCAAAATGGAACACTAAAAATGGAAGATGTCAAAGTAACATTTATAAGTAGACTTGAGCTGGAAGCCCTCTTTTGCATATCAACAAATCAGCAGAAATTTGTCATTTCAGAAATTGCAGCTGTTTTCATTTACAGAAGCACAGAAACTGGTTTGCAGCCAACAAAGGGGGAAACTCTTTTTGTCCTCTGCCGGCTTAAAAATGTCTAAACTGGTTTTGTTCAAACTTTGTAAAAGAACAAAAGGGTAACAACTCTGTTGTTCATAGACTGGAAATGTGTATGCCAGGTTTCAGCCTGGAGTTATATTTTATGGCCATATTATAAGCTATTATGGAAATATAGACATAACTTTATCTGCATGGAAATTACAGTGCAACAGTGCTACAAAACAAAAATTTTAAGTGTACTGTTCAGATCTCTAGCTCACGGGAAACATGCTTGCTAGGGAATGCAAACACACTTGAATGTACAAACAACAGCATGCTCAGCTGAAATATGTGGGATGTTATTATCATTAAGGTTTTTTTTTGCTAAAGAACACGAGCCACTATTTTTCCACTGCTTTCTTACCTACTAGCCATATTCCACTCAAGTGCTGGATTCTGAGAATTCCTTTCATTCTCTGGCACTGTCCTCCCTTTACCATTCTCCTTCTCTGGCTTCAATTGATCCCACTGAGCAGTACCAATGTTGATTGACTGGAGGTCTATTTGATACTGTCTGTCTTCCACCTCTGATCCAGGATCACGAAGAATCCCCAAATTCAATGCTCTCCTACAATGACAAAAAATAAAGAGATAATAGAGAGACGTTGCATTTTTTTTCATCTCTGAGATTATGGACTGGAGCAAGTCTCAAGGCCATAATGTGGGCAGAATGTCTAAACCAGGCATCCCCAAACTTCGGCCCTCCAGATGTTTTGGACTACAATTCCCATCATCCCTGACCACTGGTCCTGTTAGCTAGGGATCATGGGAGTTGTAGGCCAAAACATCTGGAGGGCCGCAGTTTGGGGATGCCTGGTCTAAACAAACTGTAACTTAACAATAGTGTTAATTATTAGGTCAATGGCTATTAGACCCTGGGGCTGGACTCTCCTTCTTTGGAGGATGAGGTTGGTGATTCAGAGTGGGAGGTGTAAATGGCTTTAAGGTCACGCCCAGAAGCACCTTCTCTATTGAAAAGGCTTCTGGACTAAGGATGTCATATGGTCTTCTCTGACTCATCTCAGAAGTCCCAGTACAACCAAATTCCCCTCTGTTCCACTGCATCCCTTTAAATGAAGAAGCATCTAAGTGAAGGTGCAGCCAGCTACTGAGACAAAACTGCAGCTCCTAAAAAGGCTCACTTGGAGAGCAATTGCTGTAGAAACATTATGTGAGCTCTGCTCTCATGTAGCATTCAGCCTGAGTCCTGCACAGCTAGAGTGCCCTTGTTTTGCCTTATCTGCCTCATCTTGCCTCTGTTGAAGTCAGTATGTGCATGAGAACAAATACTTGGATCCAGAGTTTGTATGCTAACCCTCTACTCTGCCACATCTCAAAATTAACGAGGGGAAATTGCCATCTGATTCTGGACTGCCCTTTACATGTCAGCCACAGACAATGCTCAGCCCTGTATCAGAGTAGAATGGAACAGCTGCCCCATTTGTACCCAGCGTAACAGACAAAAGTTGAGTTCGGAGACCTGGGATGCATTTTAAATTGCTGCAAAACAGGAGCAAGACATGTATGTGCTAGTAAGAGGGGGTGGAATTGAAGTGAGGAGCTCACCTCTAAACATCAGATGACTCTTCATCAATACCCTAATACACATGTTCACAACAATAAAACACAGTCATAATGTATTAAGAGTGAGAATAAAGCAAGGGATGGCTGGCATTTAGTCCTCCAGATGTTGTTGGACTACAGCTCTCATCATCCCTGACTACTGGCAATGCTGGCTGGGGCTGATGGAAGCTGGAGTCCAAGAACATCTGGAGGATCACATGCCAGCCACCCCAAAACAGAGTTAAACAACCCAACCAACAGCAAAATTAATTTACAATTAAAATAAATTAAAAGCCTGGTGAAAAATAAAACTGCTTGACTGCTCATCTAAAAAGCATAATAATGATCCAGTCAAATTTCTCGTTGGGGGGGGGGAGTTACAGATCCCCATCTCATATTACCAACATAATCCCCTTGGCAGTGAAACAGATTAGGGCCTATGATGATGTTTGTAAATGATGTACAAGTTCATTTTCCTTCTGCTACATGGTTCAGGCCAAAAGCACACTGGGACAGCTCAGAGAATTGAGCTAATGTTCTCTGGGGCACAAGAGTAGATGTTTCTGTCTCTCACCCCTGTTCCAAGATCCTGGAGATTTTCTTGGGACTTTAAAATCCAGGTGAGGCATGACCCAAGGCAATCAGTGGCCCCTCTGAACTTTACCCTGGTCACATTCTGCAGCATAAGAACATTATAGAAACTAAAAACTGGACTGTAAGGTATGCTAAAGACTTCCTGATCCCTGTTGTAAAAGCTTCTCTTAATCACTGTGACATATTACATTAGACGTACAATTTATTGTATCCAATACGTTCTCTACCGTTCTCTTTGCAGGTGGCATCAGAGAATAAACTAAAAGCCTACTATAGTTGGTAAATAATATACTAATGTAATACACCCAAAGAAGACCTTAAGCATGTAACAGGAAACATAACTTTGATGTTTTCCTTTTTAAATTGATTTAGTCTGGGTCAGGCATTTTGTATGTTTATATAAGACACAGCTCATGTTGAATCAGTTATTACTCACTGCTGAATAGGCATAATTCAGAGGTTCATTGTAAGAAAGTCAAATGTATTCCCTTACAGGTCAGTTGAGACTTATAAAAGGCTGCAGAAACCAAAAATAAAAAATAGAAGTTTTGAAAAAGGATATAAATAATAGTGATGTATGGCTTAATCGCATTTATTAAAGGAAGCCTTACTTTCACACATTTCTCTTCACTCCAAAGCTAGGGGAATATTCATATTATATATTGGGAATGTCTGGCTCTGAAGGTTATTGTTCGGAAGCTTTGGTTTCCTGGGTGACTGGGAAAGCCACACTCCCACCTGCCTCACTCAGCATACTTTACACAGGGTTGTAAAGCTAAAACATGGGCTATGGATGCACTGTAACCTGCCCTTAACCAGGCTCCAGAGACCGTGTATGCACATTCTTTAGGGTCATGTGATTTTCCTCTCCCCAGTGGATTACTGCCCTCATATTCAAAAAGCAGTTCAATAATCAGGTGCAAGCACTTTTCAAAAGGAGGGCAAATGCTAGCTTCCATGTGCTGTGTTTCCCATCCTGTATTTGAAATGTTCTTGCTTGTGCCCAAGAACCAAAATGAACTCAGGGCAATTTGAAGAGCAATTCAGAAACTTGAGAAGGTGTCTATGGCAATACAACCCTTTAAAAGTGTTAACTGCACAAACTGCCTTTTGTTTTCTGGCTGTTGGAAAAAAATGCAGATTGAAGAATTATACATTTTTATAATGTTCAATTAAACCAATTACTTTTCAACAAAAATGTCATATGCTTATTCTATACATGACAACATTCCCCATCTTCTTGAGAAATACACACGAAGCACTCTGCCATCTTCCACCAAAAACATGTGAAATTTAGTGGAAGACCACCACTGGTTAAGTTAATAATCAACTGCCGCTTTAGCAAAATAATTTATTATGGTGCAGTTGTCAAAAGTGTGGACTTGCTTTGCCCTGTGTATAGGTCTAAATGTGAATAATTACTTTTTTTAAAAAAATCAAGGAACAGGCTGAGACATCAACTTTTGTTCTCAGTTTCCATTTGTAAAATTGTAAATGAAAGCAAATTTCATTCAACCATCAAAGAGTGTCAGTGCTAAGCTTTGGACAGAACCGACATGAGGCAGCAGTACTATTAATAGTAATTAGACTCCCCCCCTTTCCCTTTAAACACATTAGTAGTCATTTTAAAGTTGCATTAGACCCTTTGAATATGGTCTATGGCACTGGTGAGGGTTTGTCACCCATTTCCCCCTCCCCCACTTGCTATTTTCGGGCAAACAACAGATAGAGGTACTACTTGGATATTTGAATTTCTTCCATGGGAAAAATAGGGTGTGGGTGTTATGGTGGTGAAGTAATTTTAATCAGGAAAATGGTGAGGGGACGCCGACGACATCTTTAAAATCCTATCCCAGTGCTACAGTATTGATACAAATTAGGCGCTCCTGCTGCTATTGTTAACACTTTTGAAAAATGAAACATCTTATTCATAGATGCCACAGGTTGCATCTTGTCTGGCAAATAATAATAATTTACTATTGATACCCCACAATTTCCGAGCACAATTCAAAGTGTTGGTGTTGACCTTTAAAGCCCTAAACGGACTCCAGTATACCTGAAGGAGCGTCTCCACCCCCATCGTTCTGCCCGGACACTGAGGTCCAGCGCTGAGAGTCTTCTGGCGGTTCCCTCGCTACGAGAAGCCAAGTTACAGGGAACCAGGCAGAGGGCCTTCTCGGTAGTGGCACCCACCCTGTGGAATGCCCTCCCACCAGAGGTCAAAGAGAACAACAATTACCAGACCTTTAAAAGGCATCTCAAGGCAGCCCTGTTTAGGGAAGCTTTTAATGTTTGATTTCTGTATTTTAATGTTTTGTTGGAAGCCGCCCAGAGTGGCTGGGGGAACCCGGCCAGATGGGCGGGGTATAAATAATTTATCATTATTATTATTATTATTATTATTATTATTATTATTATTATTATTATTATTACCCCACCCATCTGGATGGGTTTCCCCAGTCACTCTGGACGGCTTCCAGCAGAATATTAAAATACAATGATTCATCAAATATTAAAAGTTTCCCTAAACAGGGAAAGGCAAATGAGCCACCAACTGCATTTGCACCAGCATTTTACACAGAAGTGGAAATGGTACATAATTGTTTTTCACATAATAATGTTAGTGTTGGTATAAACCCATATTCCAAGCCACCTCTCATGATACAGTTTTGGCATGGAGGTCACATTGATCTGAGTCTGCATAGCAGCTGCCTCGTGCCACAAGTCAATTTAATGTGGATCTATTCAATGTATAGACTAGCCCACACTACACAGTTTGTGTTCATGCAGCATCCAACTAGGGGTGGCTAATTTTATCTGATCCATATTTTTAACTGACCTAAATTTGCACCTCCTAGATTAAGGCATGAATTAGAACGTAATTATCTTTTACATTTTGCACTTCCCTGAATTTTGCAATATAGTGCTCAGCTCAAAAAATGTACCAAAATGTGTATGAATATCCATTTAGAAATGTGTATGTTGAGGGGGAAAAGGTAAAAGTGCATTTTGTGACAAAATAATCATATAAATATTTAAGTATTATTTAAAATACTTTTCATAGATTCTTTTAAAAAAACAAAAACCACCCCACCCCACAATGCAGAAATGTGACAGAAAGGGCATTATGAATAAGCACACTATGTGAAACTGACATGGAGCAAAAATAGATTAATATAAATTCTTGTGCATGGCTGCTTGATTTACATTAAATGATTGGAAGCTGGCAGCAACCAAAACACAGAGAGTTCCAAATGGCTTGCACATGACAGCTGTACTATGAAAAGGGGTCTAAGAGGCTCTCAGTCACAGTTTATCTTAGAATATTAATATATTAATCTTTGAAAAATAACACTGAGCCTCTTCTTTGCATATTCATCTCCACACCCAATGAACTTTATAAGCCAAAACTTATAAAGTTTATAAGCCACAAAACTTATAAAAGAATCAGCTTAAGGGCAAAATATGATAACTCTTTCCCCTGTAATGATGGCAGGTGAATGCCACTATAATGTGAATTTGTTTTCCATTTAGGAAGGTCAGCTTTAATGAAATGGACCACAGCATGGTCAGAATTGATTGTAGTACATGGATCCTACAAAAGCCACTGAACACATGAAAGGAATTACAGTAGACCACACATCAAACGTTTTGGCCTTGTGCTTCCTTCCTCTTATCCTAGTGGCAGGAAATGCACTACATATCCCGTGAGGTGACCAGACATTTAAAAGTAGTGCCTTGTTCCAAAAAGCTCTGTGTACAGTAATTTACCACAAATAAGCAGAAGACCGTTTTCCACTGCAGTTGTCTCTTAGACATATATCTGGAGCACAATAGTGAGGAAAAAAAGGTAAAGTATGGCAACTACTGTATATATTTTCAGACTAAAAGCGGGGAAATGTAAAAGTCAACTAAGTTTCAGCTTTTTGCTGTGTTAATGTGTATTCTGCCTGGTAATTTTAAAAAGTATCTGTTTCTTGTTTAAATGCTCCAACAATAAATTAAAGTGAGAGTGAACATTTTAATACTTTTTTGTGCTCAGAGAGAATAATGTTGATTTACTTTTTACTGCAGGACTTGTTCTAAATGTTGATTTGATAGCTGTGCAAATGATGCATATTCATAATTCTAAATGGAGGTTTCGTGATATGTTTGGATGATAAAACATTTCCAGCAGTCACAAGAGGAACATAACTTTTCTAAATAGACTCAGAAAGGATGACAAAGAACAGGGAGTAATGTCAGCAGCAAGAAGAAATAACTGGTGCTAAAACCAGATGTAAGAACATAACACATTCTTTATTGATTTGTTTTACGGGTTAAATAATTTTAGCTCCAAACTCAACATTGCCTGTCTGTAACAGGACACTAGGTTCTGGCTTTCTAAAATATTACACAAATATTTGGCTTACCACTAAACTGAGGCAAACAACCTCTTTCGGGTTCTACACCCATTTTCATTTTGGCATACCTGGCACTCATTGGTTGCTGAAGGCTCTGTTTGTTTAGTGGTACAATACCTCAGCCTTATCAGGTGCTGTATATATTCACCTGGAAGTACTGAGGTTGAGTTTCACTGAACACAAGCTTCCTATTTACTCTGTGGATGTTATTTTGATGTCAGATGAAAGACAGAACATCCATAGTGTGTTTGATAAGCTGACATGGGACAGGAGTTCTTTTTTCGCTGTTGTGTCAGTTTATCAAACCCATACGTGGATATCGGTCAAATCCTCCAATGACCACACTGAAATTATTTGAATAGATATTTTATACTTATGATATGTACTGTGCTCTCTATAGAAACAGGAAAAATATATTACACACATTATCTCTGTACCATTCTAACTTCTTATGCAATTGTTTGTACAGTATATAGTGGGGGAAAATAATGTAGGGGGGTCCACATTAGTTAATAACTGCATTCATAATAACTGCAATCATAAGGAGGACTGGAGTTTATGATGTGAACTATATTCTATTGGGGGGGGGGGAGAGAAACCCAAGTTGCTATAGTTTCACACTTTTATTGTATTATCTGTTGAACAGCATGCATGTCAGAGTTTCCATAGAAATGTGGTATTTCTATATTAAATGTGATACAAGCCAGGTTAATAACAAATGTGGAATTCTACCTAGTGTTATCAGCATCTCAAATAAAGCAGAAAAAATGTCAACATATTAAAACACCCATCCTGAGGTATATTATAATCTACAGTTTTTTCACCCTACTTCAGCAGCATGTGGGGCCTTACGCTCCTGCCAAGCTGCATCAATCAACTATCCTTTCCCAAAGTTGAAATGCAATACTCTGCTACATTAACAAAACTAACATTTGCTCTTTCTTCAAAGTCTTGTCTTCAGCTAATGCTTGTTCTAATGAATCAGTGGAATATTAACCACGGAAGACTGCATTGACAAAGAAGGAACAGTAACAAAAGTAAGATACTCTATTCTTATTCTTATTCACATGTTTTAGAGATGATAACTTTTAGTAAGATAGAAGTGTATGCTTGTTTTGCGAGTACTATACTGGTATGCTAGCCTTAGTCTCAGAATTCAGCAGAATGTACATGCTGTGCTTTTTGACAATTAAATGTAAAAATCTGTGGGAAATTATAATATACTGTATAGTGTATACCCAAAGAAGCCAGGTGGGTGCCAAGGTGTACAGAATCACAGTCATTTCAGAGAAACAATGTATGTAAAGCATTTGATATACGTCTGCAAAACATTATATTCCTTTGATTTCGAGTAAAAGCTGTCTGCTTTCAGAGACAAACAAACCAGTAATAAAAATATTAGAAGTTACCAAGCCTTGGGAAAGACTGAAGGTTTAGGTTTAGGGATATAGGCCCTCAAAGAAATCTGCACATAAATATTCTCTGAAAGGGTATGGACAATGGGGTTGGTCTAGAAGAGAAGGCAGGGAGAAAGAAATGAAAGCCAAATATATTCCTTATGATGAATGAGTGAACTGGCAATAAAGAGTCCGAGACAAGAAACCAGAAGGCAATAGTCATTCATCTCAGCCTTCCTGAGTACTTGAAGCACTGTTCATGTATTATTTCAGTAAAGCGTACAATAAACCTACAAAGCATGTCAGAATTATTAATTTTCTACAATGTGCCACCCCCACCCCCCGAAAAAAAATTGCCACTTGCTTCTCAAGAAACAAAATAAGACAAATTTATACTGTCTATTGAATTCCTCCTTTTACAGTCATGGATAAAGCTATTTAAAGCTATTACAAAATCAATACATTATGGCAAGTTACCCTAAATTTATGTGTAATAAACTACAAATTTGGGCAGTTATATTTTTTCAAAAGTCTCTTGAATATGGTATATATACTTGCATTTGACCTTGTGATCTGCATATTTAATTTTACATCATTACATTCCAATATTGCTGATGGGGGTCTGGCGGAGAGCTCATGAAGGTGTTTGAATCATATTTAAAACCTTTAGTTGTCAAGATTTGCTATGCATAACAAAGCAGTTTTGTGCCTTTCAGTGCTGTTTCAAATTTCTTGAGAGTTCTGAAACTCGTATTAACTGCAGCTTTTGATAATTAGATTGCATTTAGAAATATTACCTGTTTAGAAATATTGCGATATTATTTAATTGGATGGTATCCAATGCTCCAATTCTGCTAGCACAAGAGACTTGTACTAGTGGAATGGAATGTCCCCCTTCTCTCCTCTCATCTGCAGCCCCCTCAAAATCAGCTCCAGAGGATTGGGGACTCTCTGAAGAAGTTCCCGGGGCGCATGGGTGGAGGAGAGGAAATTGAAGTGATCACTTTGGATATACCAATTGCTTTTGCAGAGTAATACACAAAGTAATGGGACCCAGGTGGCGCTGTGGGTTAAATCACAGAGTCTAGGGCTGCTTGCTGATCAGAAGGTCAGCGGTTCGAATCCCTGCAAGGTGGTGAGCTCCCGTTGCTCGGTCCCAGCTCCTGCCCACCTAGCAGTTCGAAAGCACATCAAAGTGCAAGTAGATAAATAGGGGCCGCTCCGGCGGGAAGGTAAACGGCATTTCCATGCGCTGCTCTGGTTCACCAGAAGCGGCTTTGTCATGCTGGCCACATGACCCAGAAGCTGTCTGCGGCCAAACACCGGCTCCCTCGGCCTATAGAGCGAGATGAGCGCCGCAACCCCAGAGTCGGACACGACTGGACCTGATGGTCAGGGCCCCCTTTACCTTTACCTTTGCACAAAGTAATAATATATACTGCCATAAATCACTATACAATTAGAACACAATAAAAATAGTTTAAAAGAACTTTACATTACAGAACATACATCCCAAGTGTCCAAAGCCAGGGCAAAAAGATGCATCTTCAGCATTTCCTGAAAAGTGCATAATAAAGGCCCTGGATGCATCTCAATAGGAAGACACTTCCACAACTTAGGGGCTGCCACAGAAAATACCATCCCCCAGGCCACCGCCCACAGAGATTCTGATGGCGGTGGAACACCCAAGAGGGCTCCCTCTGCCAATCTCAGCACCTGGGAGGGTCTGTAGGGAAGCAGGTATTTGGGGCCTCAGTTGTTTAAGGGCTTTAAACTCTAACAGAAGCACCTTGAATTGGGCCCAGAAACGAACTGGCAAGCGGTGCAGCTGTTTCAAAACGGGACATCTGAAGGGAACGCAAGCCAGTAATCTGGCCATTGCATTTTGGACCAATTAAAGTTTCCAAGTTGTTTTCAAAGGCAGCCCCATGTAGAGCACATTACTGTAATCCAATCCAGACCATGGAATACAATGGCTATGTCATCTCTGTCAAGCAGTAGCTGATTAAATAGCTGTAGCTGTAGATGAAGAAAGGCACTCTTGGCCACTAAGGCCACCTGAGCCTCCAGTGATAGTGTTGATTCTAGGAGCATCCACAAACTGTGGGCCTGCTACTTCCAGGGGAGTGCAATCTCATCCAGGGCAGGTGGCCTCCCCACCTCCCAGGCATCCAATGCTCCAATAACACTTCTGCCTTTTCCGACTGATGAGCTATATGCATTAAAAGTTATTTCCAATAATTCTGGACAGCAGATATGAGAATGTTTAATACATGTATTTACAAAAACCATGGATGGTGGGTGACATTTTAAAAGGCATCTCTAACTCCTCTCACAAAAAAAATCATTACAACTCATTTTATTTGGATACAAATTTATGCACATTTAACTACAACAGTAATCCGCTAGTATTCCATCATCTATTTGTCAACACCAACTTAGTATGACTATCCCACTGCTGTCCACCAATCCCTCCAAAATTACTACTGAGTAATGACTGCACAATTGCACTGCCATATGTTGCCAGATTAAGTATCTAGCAGCAAAAAAAAGCAGCCTATAAGTTCAGCTCTTGGCTTCTGGGGCTCAATGTTTAGGCTTTCTTTCAAACCAGCAAAAGCTGCAGCAATGTGTTTGAGGTCAGAGCAGAAAGTTAAGTTGCTCATCCCCTGCACAGCCTTGAAGAGCCTTCAATTTAGGAGATGGCTGTAGCTTGCTGCATTCATCCTGAGGTCACGCATGTCTTTGCAATGGCATTGGGCAGAAGAGAAGGCAAGCTCTTCACTCTGATCCTTGATGAAACCCAATGCTCTTATCCAGGGCTCTAAGGATGCACTATCCTCATGCATCAGGAGGCCTGGTCTCACATGCAAAGAGGCTCATGGAAGTGGTTTCCCCAACTGATTTTACATCATCCCTATGGCCATTTGTTCTTTCTTAATTTGTAACATGCATGCATAATACTTAAATACCCTTGACATCACTTGTTTAAATTTCTTACAGACAATGGCTGTGACCCAAGAGATTATGCCACTTGGCTGTTTAGCAGAAGCAATAAAACTGGGACACTACACCCACCTCTAATTGTTTGAATATCTATAGACAGGATTTCAACTCTGTTTATCAGGCTATACATGCATAGACTCAGCAGCTTGATAAGGAAAAGGAATTCTAGACACAGGCATCATGCATATATACAAAATTCCTAGCCAGCAAAGAATATGCATAGGGATGTTTTCTCTGCAAACATAAACTGGACTGGCCAGTGGGATGAGATGGGTGGGTCTCTGTTGTTCTCTCATCTCTGCTAGTATCAAGAAGGAGAGTGGCAAGGCAGCACAGAGCTCAGTGTGATGCAGGTGTAGCAGTGGTGCCTATGTGACACTGTGCCCATACGATGCTAAGCTCCTTGCTGCCTTACCTCTCACCTTCTCCCTGTTAGTACCAGCAGTGAGACAAGTTGTTGAGAAGATGGGAGAGCAACACAGTCCCTCTCACCCTGCCAGCTGCTACTGGGTCAGGCATTATTGTACAGTAAAGCATGATTAAAATTCCATTGATATCAAGGGGACCAAAGAACTGAGTGTGATCCTATGCATATTTACTCAAACCTAAGTCCTACTGGGTTCAATTCGACAGAGTTCTTGGTAACTGCGCTTAGGACTACAGCCCTGGTTCCAAACATGCAACTACAGTGGTGCCTCGCAAGACGAATTTAATTCGTTTCGCGAGTTGCTTCGTATAGCAAAAAAAAAGTTTTGCGAAGCGGCTCCCATAGGAACACATTGAAGTGCGGTTTCCCATAGGGAGCCTCGCAAGACGGGGAAAAAATTCATCTTGCAAGGCACCCTATGGGATGAAAAAAAAATCATCTTGCGAAGCGCGCCATAGGAAACTTCGTCTTGCAAGTCTTCATTGAAATTGCAAAACGCTTTCGTTTTGCGTGTTTTTCGTCTTGTGAGGCATTCGTCTAGCGAGGTACCACTGTATTTGCAAAGTATCAAATACCACCTGAATGAAAAAGAGCTTTCTTAAGGAGTAAAACAGAAGGACAGATTCCCAGCAAATATCAAGCAAAACTAGAAAACATATAGAAAACATACTTTTTAAACCTGAATAGTTAAAAAGTAGTAAAATGGCAAGCAGCAAACTCTTCAGTCATTTCCAACAGTATTGTTATGGTAAATTTTGGCAGCAAGAGGGAAAGTATTCCTTGAAACTTATTTCCTGCTGCAGGAAGCCATAGTGTACACCATTGCTTTTGTGACTGCCAAAGCCAAACACAAAGCCTTCAAGTTAAATCAGCTAAACATCAATGCACACAATATACAGGAGACATATGTCATAGACAGTTTTTGAATGGTGGTTTTATGCCAGCTACAGTTCTTCGCACTGTCACACTAGTTTCCACTTGTAAGAAAATTGTTATTTATATCAATTCAGTTACCATTAATTTAGAGATTTGTTTTTAGGTGTCTGCTAGTGAGTCTCAGGGTTACCGTACTTTATATTAATACCAATGTTGGCACTCCCATCAGCTAATGTATCTGATAGGGCAACAAGCTGGATTCAGTTGAAAACCCAATCATATTGGGCTGATTTGGGCAGAACCAGGCTAGTCCGATGGAGATAGCCCCAGATTGCACTGGGGTGGGCATCCCATGTGATCTGGGGGCATGGCGGTAGGAGAAATAGAATAAAAGAAGTTTTCTGCACATGCCTGTTCCGCAGGGGAGCACACATGTGCAGTCAAATTGAGCAGGACTGAGCCATTTGCTCCCCAGCTGGAAGCAGACCCCAGCAAGATGGGATCTTCCAGAGGATTCAGTCCTGAAGGCAGCCGGGGTCTGCTCTGCCAGGGTCTTCCGCACATGGAACACACTGGGGAAACAGCGCCCAGCCCTAGAACAGGAGGAGTTAAAGTAGTGTTCTTCAGATGGTGTTGAAATTCGACCCCCATCATTCTGAACCACTGGCCATGCCAGCTGTGGCTGAGGGAAATTGGGAGTCAAAGGACACCATGTTAGCTAATACTAAAAGCAGGGGTCTCCAAACTAAGGCCCGGGGGCCGGATGCGGCCCAATCACCTTCTAAATCCGGCCCACGGACTGTCTGGGAATCAGCGTGTTTTTACATGAGTAGAATGTGTCCTTTTATTTAAAATGCACCTCTGGGTTATTTGTGGGGCATAGGAATTCATTCATATATATTTTTCAAAATATAGTCCGGCCCCCCACAAGGTCTGAGGGACAGTGGACCGGCCCCCTGCTGAAAAAGTTTGCTGACCCTTACTAAAAGGATTGTGAAAGGTGGGGAAC
The DNA here is from genome assembly GCF_963506605.1 of Zootoca vivipara. Taxonomy (NCBI): domain Eukaryota; kingdom Metazoa; phylum Chordata; class Lepidosauria; order Squamata; family Lacertidae; genus Zootoca; species Zootoca vivipara. Next base: position 22,629,938 of record NC_083283.1, read on the forward strand.
GTATGCTCCTCTAGATGTCGCTGCAGTACAATTCCAATCAGTCTCCGCCAAGATGGCCAATGGTCAAGAATAATAGGAGTTGTAGCCTAGAAGGCAACAAGTTCCCCATCCTTAGTGTTTTGTTGTTTAGTCGTTTAGTCGTGTCCGACTCTTCGTGACCCCATGGACCAGAGCACGCCAGGCACTCCTGTCTTGCACTGCCTCCCGCAGTTTGGTCAAACTCATGTTCGTAGCTTCGAGAACACTGTCCAACCATCTTGTCCTCTGTCGTCCCCTTCTCCTAGTGCCCTCAATCTTTCCCAACATCAGGGTCTTTTCCAAGGATTCTTCTCTTCTCATGAGGTGGCCAAAGTATTGGAGCCTCAGCTTCACGATCTGTCCTTCCAGGGAGCACTCAGGGCTGATTTCCTTAAGAATGGATAGGTTTGATCTTCTAGCAGTCCATGGGACTCTCAAGAGTCTCCTCCAGCACCATAATTCAAAAGCATCAATTCTTCGACGATCAGCCTTCTTTATGGTCCAGCTCTCACTTCCATACATCACTACTGGGAAAACCATAGCTTTAACTATACGGACCTTTGTCGGCAAAGTGATGTCTCTGCTTTTTAAGATGCTGTCTAGGTTTGTCATTGCTTTTCTCCCAAGAAGCAGGCGTCTTTTAATTTCGTGACTGCTGTCACCATCTGCAGTGATCAAGGAGCCCAAGAAAGTAAAATCTCTCACTGCCTCCATTTCTTCCCCTTCTATTTGCCAGGAGGTGATGGGACCGGTGGCCATGATCTTGGTTTTTTTGATGTTGAGCTTCAGACCATATTTTGCGCTCTCCTCTTTCACCCTCATTAAAAGGTTCTTTAATTCCTCCTCGCTTTCTGCCATCAAGGTTGTGTCATCTGCATATCTGAGGTTGTTGATATTTCTTCCGGCAATCTTAATTCCGGCTTGGGATTCATCTAGTCCAGCCTTTCGCATGATGAATTCTGCATATAAGTTAAATAAGCAGGGAGACAATATACAACCTTGTCGTACTCCTTTCCCAATTTTGAACCAATCAGTTGTTCCATATCCAGTTCTAACTGTAGCTTCTTGTCCCACATAGAGATTTCTCAGGAGACAGATGAGGTGATCAGGCACTCCCATTTCTTTAAGAACTTGCCATAGTTTGCTGTGGTCGACACAGTCAAAGGCTTTTGCATAGTCAATGAAGCAGAAGTAGACGTTTTTCTGGAACTCTCTAGCTTTCTCCATAATCCAGCGCATGTTTGCTATTTGGTCTCTGGTTCCTCTGCCCTTTCGAAATCCAGCTTGCACTTCTGGGAGTTCTCGGTCCACATACTGCCTAAGCCTGCCTTGTAGAATTTTAAGCATAACCTTGCTAGCGTGTGAAATGAGGGCAATTGTGCGGTAGTTGGAGCATTCTTTGGCACTGCCCTTCTTTGGAATTGGGATGTAGACTGATCTTCTCCAATCCTCTGGCCATTGCTGAGTTTTCCAAACTTGCTGGCATATTGGGTGTAGCACCTTAACAGCATCATCTTTTAAAATTTTAAATAGTTCAGCTGGAATATCATCACTTCCACTGGCCTTGTTATTAGCAATGCTTTCTAAGGCCCATTTGACTTCACTCTCCAAGATGTCTGGCTCAAGGTCAGCAACCACACTACCTGGGGTGTACGAGACCTCCATATCTTTCTGGTATAATTCCTCTGTGTATTCTTGCCACCTCTTCTTGATGTCTTCTGCTTCTGTTAGGTCCTTACCACTTTTGTCCTTGATTATGGTAATCTTTGTACGAAATGTTCCTTTCATATCTCCAATTTTCTTGAACAGATCTCTGGTTTTCCCCATTCTATTGTTTTCCTCTATTTCTTTGCATTGCTCATTTAAGAAGACCCTCTTGTCTCTCCTTGCTGTTTTTTGGAAATCTGCATTCAGTTTCCTGTATCTTTCCCTATCTCCCTTGCATTTTGCTTGCCTCCTCTCCTCCGCTATTTGTAAGGCCTCGTTGGATAGCCATTTTGCTTTCTTGCATTTCCTTTTCCTTGGGATGGTTTTCGTTGCTGCCTCCTGTATAATGTTACGAGCCTCCATCCATAGTTCTTCAGGCACTCTGTCCACCAAATCTAAATCCTTAAACCTGTTCCTCACTTCCACTGTGTATTCATAAGGGATTTGATTCAGATTGTATCTTACTGGCCCAGTGGTTTTTCCTACTTTCTTCAGTTTAAGCTGGAATTTTGCTATAAGAAGCTGATGATCTGAGTTACAGTCAGCTCCAGGTCTTGTTTTTGCTGACTGTATAGAGCTTCTCCATCTTTGGCTGCAGAGAATATAATCAATCTGATTTCGATGCTGCCCATTTGGTGATATCCATGTGTAGAGTCGTCTCTTGTGTTGTTGGAAGAGAGTGTTTGTGATGACCAGCTTGTTCTCTTGACAGAACTCTATTAGTCTTTGCCCTGCTTCATTTTGAACTCCAAGGCCAAACTTGCCAGTTGTTCCTTTTATCTCTTGATTCCCTACTTTAGCATTCCAATCCCCTGTAATGAGAAGAACATCCTTCTTTGGTGTCATTTCTAGAAGTTGTTGTAGGTCTTCATAGAATTGGTCAATTTCACTTTCTTCAGCACCGGTAGTTGGTGCATAAACTTGGATTACTGTGATGTTGAAAGGTCTGCCTTGGATTCGTATCGAGATCATTCTGTCATTTTTGAGATTGCATCCCATTACAGCTTTTGCCACTCTTTTGTTGACTATGAGGGCCACATCCTTAGTGTAAATTTTGCAATAAAAAGTAAACCTGGGATAAAGTATTGGTCCCACAATACTGGTGTAAAATAAACTTACCTAATGAATAAACAGAAGACATTTCCCCTTAACTCAATGAAGGGCTACTGATAAATCTATCTCAATAGGTGAAGATTCCACATGGTAAAAAAGAAGAAGGGTGGAATACGTTAAATAGCAACAAAGCTGAAGAGGGAGATTTTTTAAAAAAACGTGCTAAGATTTTAGGGAATAATTTTAAGAAGAAAGAAACCCACACCCATTCTCACAAAGCACTTCAAGAGCTGTGGTAAAAATTTGTCATAGATAAAACCTTGTGAAGGACATCAGAGAACCCACAAGTATTTATGGAATGAACCACAAGCTGTATACAGAAGTTAACAAATGTCTCATTACAACAAGGATATGGTTACCTTAGTAACAGAAGCATAGCCTTTGCATTATATTCAACTTAAAATTCCACCATAATTAAAAGAAAGAAAATAATCTGTTTTAAATATTACTAGAGAATATTTTCCAAACAAACAAAACATTTGTTGAAACCAAATACAATGTAAATTATATTTACTCACAAGCCATTAATAAAGAATGGTAACAGTAAGCTTTCTGAAGCTTTTCTGAATTATTTTACAGTAACACTGTTTACCACAACCAAGGATTTTATATGTCAATGTTAAACATATATGGCAGCAAAGTATCCTTGAAATGACTGTTCAAAAACATATTTTTGAAATCAGCAGGAAGAGCCCAAGGGACAATGAAATGTTTTGTGGAAAGTCAACTATTTGCCCAACTGGAATTTGATTTAAATACAAATACAATTGCATGCTAACGGGCAACATCAGCAAAATGCACACTAGGGCACTTTACTGCTTTGGTCCAAAAAAGAATGCATGTCAGGCTCTCTAAAGCTTGACATACAGGAGAAAAGACCTGAAATCATATAATTTAATCACCCGTAGAAAACTGCTTTTCCAAATCTTGAAGACTAGGTTCTCACATCCACATCACAGAGTCTGGAAAATTTGTAGAAAACAGCTCTCCACATTTTCATAGATATATTAATATTATGAAGCTACTTAGTTATGACAGTGCTCTGGTGTAATAATCTTCCCCAAAGAGGTGGTTTTAGGGTAGTGCGACTGGTTCAGCTGGGTGCCAGGGGGCACCAGATTTTAGTGTCGCACAGGCCACTGCTGAAATTTGAGAGCCGAAAGTTCGCCACTATTCCCAAATATGCCACACACACACCCCAGATACCTATGGTTATGCACCTAAGAAATAATCTCCCTACACCAGGCATAGGCAACCTTGGCTCTCCAGATCTTTTAGAACTACAACTCCCATGATCCCTAGCTAACAGGGCTAGTCGTCAGGGATCATGGGAGTTGTAGTTCCAAAACATCTGGAGAGCCAAGGTTGCCTATGCCTGCCCTACACCATGATGAACCCTGACTTCATTTTCTAGTGCTCTGTACAAATCTTTTTTGCCTGTCAAACATACAAAAAGAGTATAATGTTGTGAATAGCAAACCGCCATAAAAGGTTCAGCAGCAAAACCATAGAGCCTGCAGAAATTTTTAGTAAATGATCTGAAATGTTAAATATTGCTTTAATTGTGTTTAATACTAACAGTGCTTTTGCACAAGACTCAGATTCTCTGCTAAATTGCACCAGGCACACTACTACCAGGCAGGCATTTCCAGCCTAAGTGAAGTTAAGGGAGCCGCATCTTGAAGTACAGTACAGATTCTTCTACCAACCATTAAAGATAAAGTAGCCTCCAAGAACACCAGCCATGATGTAACAGGAGGTGAAAAGGGCAGCTTTTAGACAAGGTGAAATAAGTACTTTGAAATTCAAATAAGACAATATAGTGGGGTATTCTTCCAACTTCCAACTTCATGTTTTCAGTCCACTTTCAACTACATCAAGCTGAGAACTTGGTTCCCTACAAACTGCTTCCACATTCTAACAAACTTCAAGTATTGTCACAAAGGAAACGGCTTATTAATAGTTAAGGATATGCAGCTGGATGCACACAGGTCAACACAGAACCTCAGAGGTTTCCATCTAGCTTCCAGTATATCCTCTGATCCCAAGAGTAACACCCCACGTATACCATGTTACACACCCTGACCACATTTTATCATATGGAGACACAGAGGAGGAGCTGTTTTAACCACCATCATGCATGATACGTACATTGGGCTGTTGTTGAACATTGTTAAGAATGTATTTGGGCCAAAACAGACTAGTAAGATTACTGTCTGGAAATACAGAATGTATCTTTCTAGTCTTAAATTGTTGTTGTTGTTGTTGTTGTTGTTGTTGTTGTTGTTGTTGTTGTTGTTATATTATTTATTTATACCCTGCCCATCTGGCTGGGTTTGCCCTGCCACTCTGGGCGGCTTCCAACAAATACCAAAATACATTAAAATATCACAGATTAAAAACTTCCCTAAACAGGGCTGCCTTTAGGTGTTTTCTAAATGTCAGGTAGTTGTTTATCTCCTTGACCTCTGATGGGAGGGCGTTCCACAGGGCGGGCGCCACTACTGAGAAGGCCCTCTGCCTGGTTCCCTGTAGCTTTGCTTCTCGCAGTGAGGGAACCGCCAGAAGGCCCTCGGCGCTGGATCTCAGTGTCCAGGCTGAACAGCAGTATCAGCTTCTATACCGCTTCTGAGCACAAAACATTGTTTAATCAATTAACTAACTAACTAACAGTGAAAACCCTGAATGGCTTGCCCCCCAAAGTATCCCTTTATTTCATATGAACTTCACAAAGATCTTCCTGAGAAGCTTTCCCCTGTTTTCTTATGCCTTTGGAAGTAAGGCAGGTATGAACCGGGAATAGGGTCTTTTCTGCGGTGGCACCCCAGCTCTGGAATGCTCTCTAGACTCTCCTCTGCCTGGTGCTGAGTCTGGCATCTTTTTGACATCTGAGTAAAGTCCTTTTTATTTGTCCAGTGTTTGTTTATTGTTCAGTTTTTTTAAATTGTGCATTGTGTTTTTGTACCTTGTTGTAAACTATCCTGGGAGAATTTTGGGGCACCAAAGAGTAGTACAACAAATATTCAAACAAGCAACTAAGAAAAGGTTCATCTGCCTGTTTCAGATTAAAATACTGCATTTTTCCGTCTATAAGACGCCCCCATGCACAAGACGCCCCCTATTTTGGGGGACTCAGGTTAAAGAAAATGGGGGGAGATGTATCCATGTATAAGACATTGTTTTTAAGGGGGGAAACCTAGTCTTATACACGGAAAAATACGGTACATTTAGTTCTTGTTTCTTGGCTTCTATGGAACAAAGTTCTGTGCAGCCCTTCAGCTTTTCATCTGATAGAAATATGTCCCACTGCAAAAAGAGATGTCAAGTACAGCTGTAAGTGATTGCTGTATCAAAGTGAGAATGCTACTGTTTTAACTGGGAGACGATAAAGCAGAGATGGAAATTTGTAGCCCTGTAGATGTTACTGGACTCCAACTCCTATTACCCTCAGCAGCATAGCCAATTGTCAGGGATAATGAATGGTATCTATAGTCCAGCAATGTCTGAGGCGCAGGTTCCCCATCCCCTGCCACAAATGCATGAAGCCATCTAGTCTTCTTTACAGAGAGGTTATAGAATTTCATACCATAATGCAGCACTATAATCACATATTGAGGGCTGCTTGAACTGATGAAGGAAGTTAGTCTAGAATGCTTCCATCCCCCAAATGCACAATGCACCTCTGAACAGTACACAGTATAAAATACCCTACGTGGCGTTTTGATTACAACAGTACTATCATAACCTCAGTTTCCAGAGAGGTCCTTTCAGATTTCACAAGATTCTTCATTGTTTCTACAACCTCACAGCTTTCACAATACAAAAAGCCATGCATCCCAAATGCTTTTGCCAAACAGGACATTCACAGAATACAACCTCACATGGATGCACATTTTGCCCTACCGTGGCACACCTTTCTCAAGCACATTAAGGTATATTGGGGGGGGGGGGACACATGCACTTCTGGTACCCAAGGCGTTTATTCTTACTTTCACATGTGTAAGCTTCCTAGAAAACCATTCAACCCTATCACTCCATCTAATCTTCATTTTCCTAAAGAAGATGACACAATTGCTTTCTTGGTGTGCTTGCATGCTCAAGGAAAACATTCCTGATTTTTATGGGTCTATTTCCAAGTCAAACCCATGACACCAGTTCATATATCACATTTTCCTGAATATGTGAAAATGGTATTCAGAGGCAAATCCACCTTTAAGAGCGCTATGACAAAGTTTCTCTCCCCACCCCATTGGACAGAAACTGTTAAGTTGCAAGGAGCCTGAACCAGTTGAGGAATTCCTATGCTTGACAAAGTAATATCTGTCATTTTTAAAGCCGTAAAATGTTTTACTGCTGGGAAAGGATTTTGATGTTTGTAACATACTTCTATTGAAGTACAGTTCGAAGTACTTTTCAAACACAAAAAAAATGCCACATCTGAGAAACAGACCAACAGGAAGCATAAGACACTTGTTCATCTGTATTTCTGTGACTTTTCTCACTTGGTATTATTTGCAACTCTACTTTCATGTTTCTTAGCAGTGCCAACTCTACTAAGAATCATATATTATTTTTATCATGTTGATTACATATGTTCTCCAGTTTTGCTGCCTACATATGATTAGTGTGGTTTGCAGAAAGTCAGTGACACAATCCAGAGCACGACATTCACACAAAAAATGTGTTTACTGTGAAACTTTGCCTTAGAAGTTTGCTTTCTTTCACAGCTTTGATCCACATGACATCAACAGTCCAGCATTTTGAATGTCTGCTAACCATTTAACATTATGAAAATCACTTTCACACTAGGCAGCTACTGAGAGAGAAGGTATGTGCAAAAAGAGAGAGATCCCTTTCCTGACTGATTTCCCCCCCCCTTGCAGATCATGATAACATAACTAAAAATAACTGAAAAAAATATGAAAGCACGCACAAAAATCAAGTAATCAATGGAAAAATAGAAAATTCTATACAAAAAGATTTTCGTCAGAATACATGTTCTACTGGATAACTTTTATTCCAGCCCTGTGGTGATGATTAAACTGTGTAATTAGTGAGGGGCTCAGGATCATGCACATTTACTTAGCCTGCCAGTTCTTTGTGTATTCAACTTTATTTTTGCATGTGAGCTTATATATGCAGAACCCAACGTGCATTGCTCAGACTACATGAGCACTATGTCTTGAATACAAAATCAAGAGTGCAGATTGTGCAGATAGAACTCAGGCACACTGGGCTATGCAAATACTATTCAATGTGCAATGTGCAGGCAGGGATAAAACAATGCAATCCCAGTCGTCAACCATGCCTGCCAGATCAATGATTTCATATCTTCTATCTCAAGAAAATATCTTGTTTTGATTTTTAAAAACATTTCTAGATTTTTCAAACATTTTTCTCATTCTAATTTGTCAAATAAAAAAACACTTACTGGTAAATGTCTTTCCTCAGCACAGCTCTACTAAGAGGATTGTCAGCCTGAGGAGCCATCGATACAGAGCCAATTTTAAGTACCAAAGTATCTTCCTTATTCATCTTATTATCTGCAATTGAAGTAGGAAACAAACAACATTTGTGTATACGGTACATAGAGAGCCAGATGTATTAATTAAGGTATTTCCAATGCAATGAGTGAGGTGACTTTTCAGTGGAGCAACCATATTATTTTTAACTTCTGCAATGAATACTGGTAAATCAATTAATACCACACAAAATAGATAGATAGACAGCCAGGCAGGCAGATAGATAGTTCCCCTGTCCGCCCCTAGGCCTGGTATTCATGCTATTTTGACTGATGTACAGAGAAAAAGGAGAATGAATGCTTCTCTGTGCATTTTTGGCTTTGAGTACACTGTATGTTTAAAGCATATGACTTCCCCAAAAGAATCATGGAAACTGTAGTGAAAGGTGCTGGAAACTGTAACTGTGTGTGTGTGGCGTTAAACTACAGTTCCTATGATTGGGTGGGGTGTCGTGTGCTTTAAATACAGTATATAGTGTGTATGCAGCCTTTGTGTGGGGAGCCAATTTATATGAAAGGAAAGGGATGGACTCAGGTACACTATGCTGGGGCGGGCGGGGGAGCTAAAACTGCTCCCTACACCTATCTCAGTGTCTGGAGTAAGAAACAATATTCTCCAAACAAACAATTTCTCCAATGATGTCCTAATCTACAATCTAAACACTTTCCCCCAGAAAGCTTAATGGGAAACAAACAAGTATTTCCCTATTGGCATAGCTATGCCCTAAGTCCTGATTCTTGGACTAGCTGCTGGAAGAATGGAAAAGAATGTTGGGTATTGACATACACAAACTTGTTGTTTAGTCATGTCCGACTCTTCGTGACCCCATGGACCAGAGCACTCCAGGCACTCCTGGCAAGCTTACCGATTACCTAATAAGTGTTTAATTTTTTTTTTTTAGAGATCTTAACAGTTTTAGCTCCTATTAAATATTGTGCCTTTGCCATCATTGCAATTAATTTTAACACGGCTACTAAAAAATACAAGGTATACTGTGAAGAAATAAAGATGTAAACATGTATTTCAGTACAGACTCTATATCCCGTAACATTTCTTTTTGCCCATGAAGAATTTTATGACATTTTAGAAGCTGACAGTGACATCCGATATATATACATGCAGTTGGGCCTAGTGTTCTCCACAAGCCTATGCTTTGAGGATGTACGTAAGCTTTCAATCCCCTTTCCCCATCTGTGGCCACCCAGTGAGATATCCCAGACAACTTGTTTTGAAAGCTAAGCTTTCAGCTACAGATGCTAAGAGTGTGGTGAGTGCTAAGTACTTTACTAAATAACACGTTGCTTGATGTGGAAAGAACAAGCAAACTTCACATGCAGCTCAGAAGACTCATGTGTATGTGTGTTGTGTATATAAAAGCTGGCTTCTGCAACACCACTGAGATGCGTCCAGGATGAATCAGACAGACATACTGAGACTATGATTAACAATCTGGACACACAGCTAATGAATAAACCATGGCAGGGGTGTGGGTGTGTCAGGCAATGCTATCAAATACTTATGAAATACATCAAAAATAATTAAGGAACTGCACTGAAGATAAGGTATAATAAACTATTTGGGAAAATAGGGTTGGGAAGCCATGGTTATGTGGGAAGTTAGGTGGAAAAAGCATTTGTATTTTAATCAAGCTAAACAGATACTCAGGTTTTTTCAGTTACAAATCCTTTGGTAGATGTCTAAGCTAACCTCAAAAACATTTTTCTTTTTAAACTACAGGACATTTATGCTATCAACTTTACACAACTTCTAAATCATCAAACTTAGCTTCTTGGTGGTGCTTATTTGACTCCTGGGGCTCCCTCTAATCCATCTGTAGACTTTTAAAGTAAGTCTGTTAAATAAATGTAGCTCTAAGCATCATATTTCATGCATGCTTTCACTTATGATCAAATAAAGTATCATTCAGCACCACCCAAATGAACTAACATTGCTACAGCCTTTGTGAAGGAGCATGTGCAAAATGATAATCCCATGGACAGCATTAAAAAAAAAAAAATCTTTCTGTAGTATGTAGCCCAACAATAGGCAAACTGACTAATTTGGGCTTTGACAGTAGGAACACAAAGCAAATCAATATGAATTTTGAATATCATTGTATATCAATGAAGTGGACATATGTCTATTTATCTGCCTCCCACCACAAAATAGACATTAGCACATTTGTCACATTTAACATACGAGTCTGACATTGATTTCCTTTTGGGGAAATTTCAAATGAAATTTCCATTCAGGACCTTTTGATCTGTGTGAAGCCACTTTCAAGATCACGGGAAACTACTCTAGTTCAAAAAGCAATGAATTGATTTGTCCAAAATGCACCTATTATTAATCACTTGGCAGAAAACAATTTACCCACACAGAAGACTAAGCCAATCCTTGGAAGAAGAGGGAGAAAACAAGCTAGTCTTCTAGGTCCCTAATGGAAACGGGGTTAGGACTGGAAGAGCTCAATATATTCTCTGCAGGTAGTAGAGCTTGCAAGGGGGAAGACATATTTGGCCTTCCAGAAGATGAGGGACGACAGATCCTATCTATTTCTGACTACTGGCTGTGCTGAAATTGGAGTCTAGCAACTTCTGGAGTTTCCTACCCCTGTATTAGAATGCTTGTTTGCTGTCTTTCAACGTATTCCATCAAGACAGGAAGTGAGAAGGCAGGTAGCTGCCAGGTAAAATAATGAGAAGTGGGCAGCACTCAAAATGCTATAAAGTGGGATGGGATGCCTTCCTGTTACTTTTCAATGGACATGACTGAGCTATTTTGAAATGAAGTCACCTCACTAGCTTTCTTCTCCCACTTCAATCTCTGACAATTAAATACTTCCTGGTGCAATCAAGACATAGCCTTGGGAAGGGGAGGGATAGTTGAGCACTCTAGAAAGCAATTGTACTGTGGAACCTTGGTTGTCAAACGTAATCTGTTCCAGAAGATTGTTCGACTTCTGAAACTTTCGAGAGCCAAGGCACAAAGGGCTGTCGGCAATTTCAATGGTGAAAATTGAGAAATGCGTCTTGGAAGCTGTTCGACTTCCGAGGCGTGTTTGAAAATGGAAGCAATTACTTCTGGGTCCCAAAATGTTCGGCTTCTGAGACGCTTGAAAACCGAAGTTCCACTGTACATCCTTTAACAACTGCTTGCATCTTTATGCATGCCTGAAACTTGTATGTTACATAGAATACAAAGGGCAAATTGAGGTTTACTGCCTATTATTATGTCAAAACCATAGATTTAATTAAGTATACTGGATATAGACAGTATATGAATCCACTTCAACCACTGATTTGACACGGTAGAGCTGAGCACTGAACGAAAGGCCAAAAATATACACATATAACAAAAGCACAGTAGTCCTTTGCCACAAGTGTTTCCCTGGGAAGGTTAATAAGAGGAAACCTGGAGAGGTCACTGCAGAGGTAGCTACCCTGAGCTTACATGTATTCTATGACCGGAAAGGCTTTTTTTGGACTTCTAAAGGATTTTCTCTCAAATTTGCAAATCATGACTGGAGAACAAGCCAATGAGGACCCTTCAGATATATATATAGTGGAGACAGCATTTTCATGAACAACAGTATCCAAGAAAAATATGTTTATTGTATTAATATAAGGTGGAGAATATAGTACCTTCAATATTGTGCTGCAATTCCTCCATTTTGGGGGAAAAGATTCTGATTACCCCAGTATTGATATAAATAAGCGGCAAGTTCCGAGATGTGAGAATATGAGTCCTCATAGGCTGGCCCGGTGATTTTCTTTTCTCTTTTTGGCTTCTTGGCAGTTTTGCCTGAAATATACTTGCAATTGCATTGAGAAAAGGAAAACAGAGGACAACATCAAATGCCTGAGCCGAGAGAAGAATCTCATGAAGGAAATGAGGAGAACCATCAGTGAAACTTTCAGATAATTTATGCAAAGTTCTTCGCTCATTTCTTGAAATCAATTTGTGACGGACATTTTTTGTGACTGCCCTTGTGTAAGTCAGTGACAGAAATCCATGTTGCTGATGAGAACCTTCCAAAAGTTTTGCAGTTGCCTGTATCAGGAAATAGAAATGGTGAGAAATAAGTAATGAATTTGCACTGTGTAAAAATTATGAGAACTTTTGTCAATCAACCCTTTCATTTTTTTATTTATTTTCAGGTATATACTTCCCTGAACATCAGATGAAAAGGTTTCTGTAGTACATGTTAACTGCCATGGCTAATCTTAGAACTGGTTTAAATACAACTGATATTTTAAAATGCATTTGTTTCAGATCAGGGTATGCTGACTTTGACAACTTTCTGTTCAGATGCAATGAATATGTAGCAAGCTTGCACATTGCACCCCAACACAACCAAAATCCCACCAAAGCCAATAGCAGAATAGTCAACGAATTGACTCTATGAGGTCTAATCCAAAGTTCTGCAGAACCCCATTCATTTCAATAACAGTGGAATTTCTATTCATACAACCCTTTTTGTGAAATCAATGGGGAAATCCTTGTTTAAACAGGAGCTTTGCAAATACAATAATGCTCCTGTATGTTCAATGAATTTAGACATATTCTTTTAATGTTCTACTAAGACAAATGTATCTCAGCACAATTTAGCTAATAGCACAAATGGCTCTTTATACGTTTTCAAACAATGTCATTCAGATACACTCGATTATTTAATTACATTTATGCAATTATTTTTTTAAATGGTAAACAATTAGTAAATTAGCTTCATTTGTGTTAGAATGAAGTAACTCAGATAAGCAGCAACAGTAATTCTGCATGTACATGTTCTTGACAGAAAATAATCATGGAGAACAGAACTTCCACTAACATTTAATAATAAATAACAACAACAACAACAACCTCCCTTGCTGGGTTTCTTAACTGATGCTGGGTCTGTTCATTCATTACTCTCAATGGGGGGGGGGTGTCCTCAACTTAGTTAAAATCTCAGGCTCTTTCTCACCCCGAGCCCTTGAAAAAGTAACAAGGGGACCAGACTGTACTGTGTTTATCTGAATGCAGTGTCTTCCTGGCTATTTGATCTGCTGAATGATAAGTGCATTTTCAGTTAGGTGGTCAGGGAGATGCTGTAATCAAACAGTCAGATTCACTTGTTACTTTTTTTTCTGCCAAGGGAGAGCAAGGTGTGACCACACACCACAAATTGACAACAAGTTGAAATTTCTCACAGGAAAGTAACAAGTGATTTACTCCCAATAAATGGAACGTCTTAAGATTCACATCTTAAATACACAAATTTAAATAATGCATATGTGGATGTCTGAAAAACCCTAAAGCCACAGTAAGTGCTTTTTTCTGGGGGGATGCAGGAGTATGCATACCCCTAAACATTTTGTGAATCTTTGTACTTTTGTCCATTTACTGTATTTATTTTCCCCAATTTGAACTATAAAATGGTGATTTTCTTGAGTCAAAATGAGAGTACACCTAAACTTTTTTTTTTTAAAAAAAGCATTGGCCACAGTAGAATAACCCATTTTTTCAGACCAATTGTTGGCATCCAAAGTCACAAAAATTTGGTAGTCTATGTATCTTTAAAGCTGAGAGTAGTTCTCTCCACCCACATCACTTTTTGGGCTGCTTAATCCACAGTGTCTGAAGAAGAGTTTTGGACAACTTTAAAGCCTCATCACTAGTTTGTTGCATTTTAGCTGGACCCAATAAAACCTATTATCTGCAGCTTTGAATTTTAGTAAAATGTTTGCTTTAGCCATGCTTAGAGCAGAGCTACAGGAATCAATGGACTTCAATTAAGCACAGCTCAAATATTTCAGGAGTTATCCAGAACCTATGCACGGCAGCTTAAAACATCAAAGTGACCTTCCCTTTAGGGTCACATTTGTAACACACAAAGATGCTCAAGTGAATATTCTTCCTTTGCTCTGAAGCCATCCTATTTCCCAACTGTGTAGACAGACCACACTTGTTGCCAGAACATTACTGGGAGAGAGAGGCTATTTTAAAACAAAATAAAAACACCAGCTTGATAAATAAGCTTTTCATCATTCTAAACTACTGTTTGTTAATGGAAGTTCTGTAATATACATATTGCATTGATTTCTTACAGAGGGAAAGAAGCCAGAGAAGTTACTGAAAGGGTCCTGCTTGCTGACGGGTCGAACCAACAATGTACGTCTGTTCAGCTTGTCAGTACAGGAAAGGAAGACACCTCCACATTTCCCCAGGGACCAAGAGTCTTCCCCAAAGCTTGAGGTGATGCAGGCAAAAAAAAAGCAAAAAACAAATATAAAGCCATAAGGGGGGGAGGGAATCATATATTTTAAAACAAAGCTGAATTCTGCCAATATCCATTGCAGGCTTTGCAAGTCCTTCACCTCAAATATCACAATTCAATTCAATCCAAAGAAGGAAATCATAACCTTGAAACTTGCCGCAGCCTAATTATTTGGCAGTAGAATAAGAAATTATTAGGAATTAAAGTAGAGCAGGACTCTCCCTAGGTAATGTCCAAGTGTAATTTGATTTGCAATTAATTATAAAAAGGGAATAGAAGCTTTATTAGAATGGAAAGAGATGGAGTGCAAGAACTAATGGACTTTTTAAAAGCTGGAAATTGTATTTTCTCCTTTTCCACAATAACAAATTGACATTTTAAAAGCTATTGGTGGTTTATACCATCATTCTTGCAGTCCTTCGCCCTTCTGCATGAGAAAAAAAATGTTTAGATTTTAGGATAGTTATTTGGTTAAATATCTTATTCTGCTACAAAAATCTCACCACAAGTTTCTCTTTGCATTGTAGGAATATGCCTTCAAAAAGTCCAGACTGCCAACCTTCTCCTGGTCTGGAAAACACAACATTCACCTTATCTGTTCTCTGCAGCTGGTCAGAATCTAAACATTGAAACTACATGAAACTATGTTTTGAATATTTTTAAATATATATATAGTAGTCATTCTGATTTGCAAACCAAACTGTACAAACCCACCAGTGTTAAGCCATTTTATATTGGAATATACCAGTGGCATCAAGCATTTGCACTAAATCTATAGACAGAAAGAGTATTTTAATAATTTGGATAGATACTGTATATGAAAAGTATGCTGAATTAATTACTATAATACATGCAGGTTTTTTTTACAAAAAAAGTTACAATATTGGAAGAATAAGAAAAAACTAAGAAAATTGTTTACTGTCAGAGTGCAAGCCTTTTTTCACTAGATCATTATAAGGTTTTGGTGCAGAGATATTTCCTAATTCCACAGGCTGTTTGTTATAGCTGCATAATTTCACACAAGTACTGTCATAAACACAACAACTCCAGAAGGTGATAGTTAAAGTATAATTAATGTGAAATACAAAACATCAGCTTCAGGTTTCATAGTTATGAAATCCAGCTTCGTGTCTTAAGTTAACCACCATGATAAAATGATTAGAAAGGTAACCTTAAATAATCTTCAGTTTGTACCATAAGACTACATATTGCTCTCCAGAGACTATGAAGGTAAATATTTGTATCAAACCTACAGATATTAGCAGAGGCATGTTCTTTGTCACACTGAGTACTGTATATTCTTCTTATTACAACTAATGCTGTTTTCTTACATGTGCAAATTGTGGCAAAGCAATAGCACTTCAAATCATCTCTTTTTTTATTTGTATCATTACCACTACCACTAAAGACAGGGGTGACTAATCAGCAGCCCACTGGCCATATTTGAGACTCCAATATGTTTTTGTGGCCTGCCAAAATGTGTAATTTCAAAAAGCACATTAAAAATATTAGAGATTTCTATTTACACTTACACACACACACACACACACACACACACACACACTGCTATAATGCCATGGTGCCAAAAGGCTTTTGTAGGGCACCCCAAGCCTCCCCATCTAAAAAATTTCCATTAATTTTTATTTTATTTGCTGGATGAGTAATGGAGTGATAAAAAATATTTTATTTAAAATTGCATAGAATAGCTGATGGGAAAGACCTTTGGAAGCTCCGAGAATGGGAAGATGGAAGCTTACTGCGTCTAAGTGAGTTGTAATTCCTCTTAACTTTTCAGAAGGCAGGAAATTAGATCACCATTGCTGACAGCCTCTCCCTCTGCTGAACCTCAGTTATGTTTCATGCCAATGTTGAGCATAATGTACTCTAAAGGGAAGGAGAATGAAAGAAACAAAGAACACCCCAGCCCACAGATTCTGTAAGGAAGGGGGGGGAGTGCGGAGATCCAGTTAAGAGAAGAGTAGCATCTATATGTGATTAGTTGCAACCACCTGACAGTGTGTGGCCCTGGACACCACCAAGGGACTCAGCTCAGAATAATGTTCGTGGTAAGTTCCCAACACTGCATTCTAAGATGAACGTGGAAGACTGGAAGGTGCCTCAGTGAGATATACCCCAGCTAACCTCTGACAGGTGGCCGTGTGTGGTCTACTACAGCAATCGTCTCCCAGAGGTGTATGGTAGAAAAGGCAGGTGAGGATGTGCCTGCTCTAGTGGAATGTGCTGTTGGATACTTCTCTTTAAAAATAGAAGTATGCATTGGAAAGGGGCAAGTGGGTACTACTCCAGGCAACACAGGAAATGAAACCGAGGTTCAGCAGAGGGAGGCGCTGCTGGCAAAAAGGAGGAGTTGATCTCATTCTCTGCTTTGTAAGTGGTGGAAGGAACCCCCTGGACACCTCTAATGCTCAACTCAGAGCTGTAGTTATCCTCACACCCACTTTCACACTTCAGCAGTGCCCACTTATAAGATGCAGCCCCTGAAATGTTGATCATGAGTCAATGCCTGAAACGGGTTAGCCACCCCGATCAAAAAGAAGAGTAAAATGTTTCTACATGAGCACTAACAAATAATAATAATAATAATAATAATAATGCACATAAGGTGTGGTTGCTACCTGTTTCTGTAGTGATCAATATTGAAGCTTTCTATTTTACATTTGACTTTAGTGTAGACATCTTGTACATCTACTGAGGCACTGAGGTCTTCTAATTCACCAACAACACATATTTCTGCAGTATAAATAAATATCCAGTGAAAATAAGCCATGCATTCGAACCCTTAAGAAGTTGTCATTTTATATATGCATCGACCACATATATTTTATTTGAAGTTCTCTACCACAAAAATGAAGTCTTCCTATACAGCTATTGCAGGTATTCCATAAGAGGTGGCAAGTTTGGGTTGCAAAGGAATAGCTCTGCAGCTAATTCCAGCTGCTTGGCACTTGACTGCACACCCTGCATTTAGTAGCAGGGATCAGTTGCATTTGGGGGCTCTCAACTGGGAACTCCAAAGTGCAGCTGATCCATGCAGGGGTTGCAGTCACTGCTGGTAAGCATTTGCCAGGGACAGACTGCACTCTGGAGTTCCTGAGCGAGACTGACACGAGGGGAGCTTGCATTTGGTACCAAGTTTGAAGGGCATGAAATACAAGCCCTGCTTGTCAAGGAACAACTGGGACCATACTTTGAGGCCTCCTTCTCTCTGCAGTGCCTTCTGCCCTCTGCAAAACTATTCCAGGTGGTTATGGAATTCAGCGGAGCAGTATGGGAGGTGACACTGGGGGCTGGGGGGCTGTATTGGAAAAGTGGAATCTTAAAAGTCCTCTCTACAACTTATTCTGATAGGAGTCCCTGATTGATCTCAGATCTTTCTGTGAACACAAGGAGCCCTTCCATTTGTAGGAGGGCAATTCTGGATCCAACCCCAAATATATAAGCAATCTCCAAGCAGCCATAAAAAAACAGCATTTGCCAAATAGTAATCTGTTGCAAAGGTTGAATGTACTGGCTGGAAAAAGAAGTTAGTCACAGATGCACTGGGATGGAGACTAGCAAGTAAAGATTTTAATCTTTCTGGGCTTATCTTAATATTTAAGTGGATGTGTTTCTATATTTGTTTTGTCATTTTAACCCTAACGTATCCTGAGCTTTCACTGTTGAGTTTGACTAAAATATTTAAATAAATAAGTCTGGAGACTGTAGATTTAGGACTCTCAAATGCCATCTCTGTTAATACTAGAAGACTTGGAACAAAACTGCCCGGTAACTTCAAATTACTAGTTTTGTTTTAAAAATGCTGTATGCAATACCTGTTCCTTTGCTTTCTGGGTCTGGTGCAAATAACTTTACAGTGAGTTTTGGCAACATCCATTGCATCCATAAGCTAACACGTCCACTTGATACGCCAATATTGCTTGTTGTTTGTTCTAAGGTAACAGAATCTGAGAAAGGAGAATCATCGCCACCTTGTAGAGATTCACCCTGCCAAAAAATACCAAAACCCCAAAACATTAGTAGAAACCTAACATAAATGTATCATATTCAGATCCAATCTATATAAAATACATTTGTAAAATGCTTTTCTGTATGATCTTGTTCATTTCTGTTGTGTTTATATCTCTTTTTCCTGCTCCCTAGATATAAAAAAGACCATGGAAGATTCAACAGAATTACAATGCAGAGGCAGAAAAGAGTGGGATTTTGGCCGAGTATGCCTGAAGGTGGTAATGGGCTGGATGAGACACAAGACACTGAAGTTGAATCCCAACAAGGCAAAGGTGTTGTGAGTTGTCAGGTCCAATAATTGAGTAAATGGCCTGTTTTGGATGGGGTTGTATTCCTTTTGAGGCAACAGGTACTTAACTTCAGGTTATCCAATTTTCTCAATGGAGTTTGAAGTAGTATCAGTGTCATGGATTGCCTATTCTAGTTCATCAACTACTGCCATTCCTAGATGGAGAAACTCTGGCCACAGTAACCGCTGCATTGGTGACCTCCTGGCAAGACTACTATAATGCACTCTGAACTGAGCTGCCCTTGAAGATGCTGTTGGTGCAAAATGCAACTGCTAGAATATTGTCAGGTTCAGTTGTCCAGAACAATATAATACTACTTCTGGAGAGCTTGTACTGGCTGCCTACATGCTACTGAGCCCAATTCAAGACATAGCGCAGGGGTGTCCAAACGGTCGTTAAGTGAGCGATCCTTTGTCTGCTGCAGCGCTGCGTCCGTCTGTTAGCGGCTGCATTGTTGGTGAGCGATTTATTTTAATTCTGCACACTTATTGTTTTAAAAAAAGTCCACAACTTTGGGAAGCTTCCCTAAAAAGGCTCAACAACTCTGAACTCCCCCCCACCCCCAAATGGGTAGATCACTGCCACTTTCCCCCCCCCCCCAGGAGTAGATCGCAGTCTCTTGGAAGTTGGACATCCTTGATATAGTGCTACTTAACAAGTTCCTCCCCTCCCCACCACTGTTTTGTAACTAAACAACTACGTCCATCATTATATTTTCACCTTCTTGCATCCAGTTTTTCCTGAAAAAATTCATCTAAATTTCATATAAACTTTTGAGAACCAGTTACAATGCACTTGGTCAGGTACAAAAGCATGTAACAGACAAATAAGTTGGGGTGAACACTAAAAATTAAAAGCGACGAAGAGTCAGAATCTCTCTTCTGCATGAGGAATGTATGGATTTAGCATAACAGAAGTAAACAAATATATCTTATTAGGAATCAAAGTATTACTTGTTTAAAACATGAAAACGTGTTCTCTGTTGGTCCAAAAGTGAAGTTCAAGTCAGTTTTGATGTTCTCTAGATAGGTTTGCTGCTCCCAAGTGATTTAATTTTAGTGAAAGAATACTTTTCCATGTGCTTGAAAACAGCAGCATTGCAGAATTTCTTTGTTGATCATTTTCAGAGTTTGATCTGCCAAACTATATTTTTTACTGACCTAATTGCAAAAATTATTTTCATGACAAAAGATCTATCCTAACAATAGTAAACAAAAAGTCATAGAAAGAAGAAAATAACAAGGTCATGGCAAGATTTTATATTTATAAATTGGATTTAAAAAAAAAAAACTTTTGCATTCAGCTGTTTCAGACTTTAATCCGAGATGTAGAACTTCCTTCCAGAGAAATCTGTTTTGTGTTTAGCAGTTGGAAGTTACAGATATCTTTGCAATGTTTGAAGAAAAAAACCCGAGTGTGGGAAAAGGCTTCAAAATATATTCTGAACATATTAGAAATTCAATCACTCTCCACAGATAACCAACTGGTTAATAATTAGGGTATAACTTCACCTGTGGTAGCATTAATTAAATTCATGAAGCCAAACATAAATTAAGCATTTCAAAAATATTCAATCATTCTCTACAGAAGGAATGAGTATGTAATTATCTTCCACATGTTTAGCTTTCAAGGACTCAAATCTGTGTTCCAGTGAATACAACAGCAAACCTAGCAAATTCTGAGAAGTACACTACAAATGTTATCTGAGCCGACAACACTTCTTAGGTAATAACTGCATGAAAATATCACATAATATCTCATTGTATGAACCAAACATTACAGAAAATCTATCACAGATGCATGGGCCATCATGCCCTTGCTTCTGAAGTATACAGAAATGTAAATTGTTCAATGTTTTTCTCATTCCTTGTCAAATATAAGAAAAGGAAAAAATGTTCAAAGATGATTGCTCAAAACATCTCCCATTTTACGGCTTAATCCAAGTTGCGGGAAGGAATGAGCAACTGCTAGTGTGATTTTAGCTGAGAATGTAAACTGCATAGAAAACTGGTTGTGCAATTAAGACAACACAAGAAAAAACTGCACAGAGAATGATTTTAATGTCCTGATCAGAACCGTCTAAAATCATGTTTCACACAAACAGCTTTCCATGCAGTTTGTGTTTTTAGAGGCCATCATAAGTTTAATTTTTTATTTTTGAAATACTAGGTTCCAATCAAAATGTTAGAATACTGTACTGACAAGAAACATTTTTATTTCTCATTCCGCTTTATTTTGAATTCCTAATTCCTCGCATACATACTTAAGTAAATCTATGCCTTAATTTTCCACTTTGCATCCAAATCCATAAAAATGCCAGAATCTAGAAGGCTGAACTATTTTCCCACCCCTCCTCATGCCAAGCCCTAAAGTACACAGTTTAATTCTTTTGCCAGTTCTTGCAAATTGACCCAAAATAGTGAGTTTATTTTTCCAGGAGAATTTATCTTTATTCATCTGGAGGAACCAAACATATAGGGCCTTCATCCTTGGCCTGCATTAAAGCTAAGGGATGATCAGAGTTTTGGGCAAATTACCGCTCTGCCTTATCAAAATAACTTCTGTGTTTCTGTTCAGTCATACAGCTCCCCCAAGGACTAAACACTTCCTCAACTGTTTGTACTTAAGTAAACAGTAACAAGTGGCCTGTTGTAGTCCATACTACCTTCGCTCCAATACAGGGGTGGTAAAAATGATTAACTGTTTCTAAGCTCTGGTGCTTTAGCCTCTCACTCATGTTTCCATCTTAGCCACCACCCAGTTTGAAATTCAGGAATCCTGATAGCTGTACACACATAAGAGAGCAGCACTCCCTATCAACCTGTCAGCATGAAAAGAATTACTCACAGCTTAAATGTATAAATCATCTATGGATAGTATAAATAAATACTTCATATGCTATTTAATACAAACAATTGTTGGAGTGGGTCATACCACCCCAACTCCCTCCCCGCCCCCAGTTCATTTATGGAAAGACTTGTATACTTGAAAGAACTTTGAGGGGTGAAACCTTTCAAAATAATCATTCTGGTCCAGAAGAGAAGTAGTATGCTTTAACTGTGAAATGTCTGACGTAAAAAATTCATACAAAGGATGCAAGCGTATTTTTATTTGACAACGTTCAAGGCTTTAAACATAAATTGTACTGGATGTATAAACAAAACAGTAACGAATTTCAGAGCAGTCCCCCTTCCAACAATAATCTAAATATACCCAGGAAATGTTACACCGTACCATGTTCCAGTAATTGGAACATAGCTAAAATATTATAAACCCTGATGAAACAAACTCTTTTAACTTAATGAGTTTACTATACTATTATTGTTCACAATACAGAGTAAAAGAAGAAGGTAATAAACTATATTCAGATCTCAGATGATCCCTGATTCAGAGATTTATGGTCTCTAAATCTAACCTATTTTCTCATGGACTCCATTTCTTTAATAATTTCTGCAATCAAATTCTGAACCTCTGCTGTTGCTGCCTCCCCAGCCTAAGAACGATGTAGGTGCTATAAACTGCTGTGTTCAAGGTAGGTGGTACAGTCCAAGTCAAGCACCGTCACAGCCTCTTGAAGGGGGCAGAATCTACTGGTGTCCCTAGCACTATTCTCCAACAAGTGAATCCTTTGAAAGTAAATCCTGGTCCATACCAAAAGATAATCCAAAAGGAACTTCTGGCAGAGTCGAGAAAGACCTTATCCTGTGTTTGGTTTTCCCATCAGCTATCAACTAATGTATTTGCTCTAATGTAACCAGGAAAATGCTTCTCTAAGGAAGCACGGGAAAATTTATTCCTGGCTCCCTTTTTAAACAAAGCCACCACATGCTGAAGCACCCTGGAATTAGAATGCCACAAGAGAGACTGAAACATAGCTTGCCAACATGGCCTACTTAAACAAATCATTACACAACATAGTATATTTTTACTATCAATTTGCAGAGCAATTGGCTAGGTGTTCATGGAAACCTATTGAGCCAGATCTGATGTTAGAAGAAAGCTAGCTGAAGCTAAAATGAGGTAATTTATGAGTAATGAAGTATAATGGATAACTACCAAAATACAATAAAAATCTAGGTTGTTGGGTGGGTTTTTTTGTTGTTGCTTAAAGTAGAAATTGCCTAAAGCAGTTTTGCTGAACCTATGGCCCTCCAGATGTTGTTGAAATCCAACTCTCATCAATCCTGTGGTTCAGAAATGATGGGAACTGGAGTTCAACAACATCTAGGAAGGCCACATATCCCCCAACCCTGGTCGAAAGTGTTTCTTGGATGGAAGGAAGGAAGGAAGGAAGGAAGGAAGGAAGGAAGGAAAAGGGAAATCATTATCGGACAGACATTCTTTTAGAATTCTGCTTTGTTTCCCCCATGGGCAAAGTTACAAATCACATATAGGTTTTGCCATTGGCTTAAGTAGGAGAATTAGACCAGACTTGGTTGAGTTAATATGAAAAAAGTGAGATGGTTTTTATATAGACCCACCTAAAAGAGACAGGGAATGGCATTATATCTGCAGCAGCACAAGATGGCTCTTCATGTTTCAGGATAATAGTCAATATAATTTGCAACTTTATCCAGGAAGTGCAAACTAAAAGTATGCCCCACAAGACAGTGGGAGCCAAGAGTGATGTATCTGCTTCATTCAGGCAGGAGCAAAAAGCTGATTGGGAACTGCCCACATTCCCAAAGAGCTTCTTCTCTTGCCTCGTGACCAATCCAGTGACCTCATGATACCAAGAGGAGAACTATGGTATCAAAAACAGAAGCAGCAGCTTCCAATCTCCTCCTCACTGCTGCACCTGGATAGGGAGGGGGTGGGGAAGGACAAGCCTAAGGCTCACTGCAGCTCATTTATATGAAAATAAACAATGAACGCATTCATAATGTTCTATTTGTATCACTTCTTTCTGTTTTGTGAAGGTTTGATGCTGAGCATGGTTCATTAAACCTCAATGAATATTTATCCATGTTCATTTATTTACATCTTTTATCCTGTGGATTCCTATTTGGTCACTTCCTCAGACTCTTAGCCAATTACCATAGCATGTCAATATAATTTTTAATTACCTCTGTAGTTGTTCCAATGTCAGCAGATGGGCTACATGTGCTGGTATCTGGTGGAACTGTCTCAACACTACTTTTGACAGGGGAGCCTGGAGGTGCAGGCCCTGAAGTGGATTCTGTATAAGCTGGAGACTGGTGCAAAATACCCTTCTTCTGAATCTTATTCCAGACTTTGTTCATTATATCTGCTAGTTCATACAGCAGCTGCACCTTAAACGGGAAAAAAGGTAATAAGGATCAGCAAATCATTATAACTTCAAGATTTTATAATGTAAAGATCCCAACCTGATCATTTTTGCTACGGTATAAAGCATGTAACAGTATAAAAATGCAAGCCCTAGGCAAGGTAGAGTTTTAATAAATACTTTTTTAAAAATACACTTTTTCACAGGCTCTTACAAATGCTCATCCCATTCAGTGGACTCACAACAATCTCAAATTCTAAAAACAAAGGCAATATAGTTTGCAAAATGCGAAATTATTTGTTCATGGCAGACATGAAGCTGTTCTCAGTCTGCGGGGGGGGGGGGGGGGACTGAACAGTCTCTTGGAATGTGTCTTTTCAGTATTCACAAAACACTCTGTATAACTCTGCATTGTCTGACTCAGTTCGAAGGTATTTACACAAGGCTTCACAAATAAGCATTAATCATAGAATCTGTATGACAACAGTTTGCCACATACTGTATTTTAAAAAGAACAGGGAATCTGCAAACACGATACATAAGCAGATGCACAGCTGGACACCATACCCAGCTTGCCATTATTTGAGGGTGAGGGGAATCAAAATTTTCATATATTATAAAGAAGCTCCAGCCTCGGGACATATCCAGAGAATGACGTTGGCT
Source organism: Zootoca vivipara (assembly GCF_963506605.1). NCBI lineage: Eukaryota > Metazoa > Chordata > Lepidosauria > Squamata > Lacertidae > Zootoca > Zootoca vivipara. Next base: position 22,654,787 of record NC_083283.1, read on the forward strand.
TCTAATGTGGGCAGAACAGATGCAGAAAAACACTGTTGTCAGTTTAAATTTGATAGAAAACAGGACTTAATTTTGTACATATGAGAATATGATTTATCCTCAGATTTTGGTTTCACTGTCTTTATATAGCTACAGCGTTGGAGGTATTTGTTTGTTTTTTTGTAAGAGCCCAAAATCCCTCTCAATTAATATTTTAATGTTTTATGTTTAAATCAAACATAGATAGAAAACAGTCCTCCTCATGCATTTTGCCACACAGCTTTTTGTAAAGAGGTGTACTTTTTAAAATGTATACATTTAACATCTTTCAGTATTTACACAGGTAACTGTCATAAGGATATTGATTGTGGCACATATGGATGGCAGTACAGCATAAATCTAATATTGTTAACATGGAAAAAATACCTATTTCTAGTATACTTTGCTAAGCTGATCAAGTGTCAATGATTCATGCAAGCCATCTCTCCCAGTCTCCTGTGGCGTGAAAATACTTTGTGAAATTTCATTATTAGGCCACAGAAAAGATACAGTGATACCTTGGTTCTCGAACATAATGCGTTCCGGAAGTCTGTTCAACTCCTGAAACGTTCGAAAAGCAAGGTGTGGCTTCCAATTGGCTGCACTCAAGCGGAAGCCGCATCAGATGTTCGGCTTCTGAAAGACGTTCGAAAACCGGAACACTTACTTCCGGGTTTCCAGCATTCGGGAGCCGATTTGTTCATCAACTAAGCCGTTCGAGAACCAGGGTACCACTGTGCTTCTTAAAATCATCTTCACTGTTTTATGGCAATGTGGATATCACATAATGCAATGACTACCTCCTGAAAGCTACTAACAAATAGGATCCTAGCCTTAAGAATGAAAGCTCCTCCCTGGTAAAAATGCTCTTTCAGCACCAATGTTAATGTAAGTAATGGTTTCCTAACCTTCATTGACAAAAACTTAGAAACTGACAAGACACAACTTTGTGGAGGATTTTGTTACCTTAAGCCAAATTCAAATGTACCTTGGAGGACAAGACTGTCCCAAACAAATCCACATGAGATGTGTCAGGAGAAGACAAAACTATATATAACCTGTTCCCTTGATCAGTTTTTGCATGATAAACAATGTGGTTAAAATTGATCGGGACAAGAAAATACCATAATTCCCCAAATCAATAGATTTTGTGGGATCTATCTCGCCCCAGACACTTTTTGTTTACAGAAAGAAAATTGTGCCCCAAATTTGGGAACACTGTTTACAACTATGGAAGTGACACTATCCTAGAAGGGCTATGGCATACATTTATTTCTGTGCTAAGTTCTTCAATGGAAAGTATACTTGGAGGTTTTCAACCACATTTTTGGTAAGAAAACATTTTAAAGAGTATCTGAAACCATCTGCCAATAAACTGCTTAATTGTGGTTACAGAAGAAGAGAAAAGGAAAGTGAGTGGAGGGACAAGGAGGGAATACAAGTATCCAAAGCAGGCTCCAGATTTATGTATATATTTATCAAAATATTTCTATTCTGCCTTTCTGTTTACAAAGGGCATCCAAGCCAGCTTGCAAGACAAATCAATATAATGAAACTCAATACAAATGTTTCAAAAGCACCCTAGCCAAGAACAGCATTAAACATCACAATTAATAAATTAGATTGGTTAACAAGGAGCCAATGTTACACTTGTAGAGGCCATAGCCATAGCTGCCAAGTTATCCCTTTTTTTAAGGGATTTTCCATTATGCTGAATAGGCTTCCTCGCGAGAAAAGGGAAAACTTGGCAGCTATGGCCATAGCAGAGTACTCTTTCTAAAACAAAAAAATCCAATGTAACAGTAAAATATTTTCCACAGCCAAATATTTTCAAGGCAAAGTAAAAGAAGATGAAAACCATCAATTGTCTTTCAGTTGCAGCATCTGTCCATTTCTGTGCCTTGTTATAGTATTATGGCAGGTTTTGATGGTGCTTTTTCATAACACTTTCTTAAGGCACAAGTAAATAAGCAATCAATAAAATATACACTCGTGGCTCCTTTTTATCTTGTTGTGAAGCCTGAAGATGGTGTAGAATTTGAGATCTCACACCCCTGCTGAAAAATGTATTCTGAAACATAGATGTCATCGACACATGTTGAGATTCCTGAATTGCAGGGGGCTGGACTAGATGACACTCGGGATCCCTTCCAACTCTACAATTTTATGATTCTATGATTCAGAATAGTTGTGCCTGAGATGCTATCAGCAAGCAAGATTTTGCAACCTGTATTGAACCTGAATCTATAACGTACACCATGGATGTATGAATGGCCTACTTTCCCATGGGAGGAAAATAAAAAAATTAAAATACCCTATGTGTTGTTTGCACACAAGATACAGAAAGAGACCCTTTCTGTAATATGAAAGAAACACTAAACAACCCTGCCATAGGTAAAGTGAAGAAGACCTAAGGTTTCACTTGTTGGTTAGAAATGTATCTGATTATATTTTATTAACTGCATTTGATTATAAAGGGGGTGGTGGTTTCTATTTATCATGTTGGTGGCAACTCTGAAGTGAACTGTTTGATCATTCCCATATATGCAGCTAATAATTTAAAGAGAGCCGGTACTGGTGTGAGGTCCCTTTCATTCCCAACTCTGGCAATACTACTTAAATGTTGTGGTAGCTTTGGAAACATCTTCAAAATTAGAAGTATAGTATAATTAAAAGCAGAGGGACGCGGGTGGCGCTGTGGGTTAAACCACAGAGCCTAGGGCTTGCCGATCAGAAGGTCAGTGGTTCGAATCCCTGCGACGGGGTGAGCTCCCGTTGCTTGGTCCCAGCTCCTGCCAACCTAGCAGTTCAAAAGCACGTCATAGTGCAAGTAGATAAATAGGTACCGCTACAGCGGGAAGGTAAATGGTGTTTCCATGTGCTGCTCTGGTTCACCAGAAGCGGCTTTGTCATGCTGGCCACATGACCTGGAAGCTGTACGCCAGCTCCCTCGGCCAATAACGTGAGATGAGTGCTGCAACCCCAGAGTCAGTCACGATTGGACCTAATGGTCAGGGGTCCCTTTACCTTTACCTATAATTAAAAGCAAGACTAACAATCCAGAGATGCGCAAATCTCTTTTTAAAAATGCACACACTCTATTCAAATCTTATAATAGGGACCTCAGCACAAGAGAGAGAGCACTGTTTTGAGAATCATGCTAGACACAGTGCAGATCCTATTAGCTCCAAATCACTAGTTAGTGCATGCTTGCACTAGCCTGAGCACATAGCTCTCCTGTGGCATCTGAGGCAACCCTACATCAGCTTAACCTAGAACCTGAATGTTCTGAGCTGGGGAACAGGCTTAAGTCCCCTGCTCTATGTGTCACTCTCGCTTTTGAAGACAGAAAGAGACTACTGCCTCTACCCCAGAAAAACAAGGCGTTCTCAAGCTAAAGAGACTAGCAGCTGTTGGGTCTTTCTATGAGCTGTCATTCAGAGTACTCTATTGTGCCTCCCACTACCAACAGGAATTTCCGGGGACCGACCAGGCTCGTGACAGCAACACTAACCCCTGTTATACCCTTTGTCACCAAAGTGGGTGCTCAAAGGGAACTGATGAAAACACACAGGAACTGATGAAAATATGCATGGTGGGAGCCCTGCCTTCAACCAAAGAGGTGGAGCCAACAGCCCATCCTGCTAACCTGGGAAAGGGAAAATTAGGAAGAACAGGCATTTAAGTTATTTAAGGGACTGTCTTTTCCACAGAATGTTCAAGATACAGGTGGTATGTATTATGCATATCATAATTTAGCAAATAATTATCCAAAGCAATTTAATTACATGTCTGCCCTTTGTAGGCATGCATTAATTGCATCATCATATACGCCAGTGGCACTGTGGTCTAAACCAGTGGTTCTCAACCATGGGCCTCCAGATGTTTTGAGACTACAATTCCCATAATTCCTGACCACTGGTCCTGCTAGCTAGGGATCATGGGAATTGTAGGCCAAAAACACCTGGGGCCCAAGGTTGAGGACCACTGGTCTAAACCACTGAGCCTAGGGCTTGCCAATCAGAAGGTTGGCAGCTCGAATCCCTGAGACAGGGTGAGCTCATGTTGTTTGGTCCCAGCTTCTGCCAACCTAGCAGTTCGAAAGCACATCAAAGTGCAAGTAGATAAATAGGTACCGCCAGAAGTGGCTTAGTCATGCTGGCCACATGACCTGGAAAAACTGTCTGCAGACAAACGCCGGCTCCCTCGGCCAGTAAAGCAAGATGAGCGCCGCAACCCCCGAGTCTGCGACTGGACTTGATTGTCAGGGGTCCTTTACCTTTACCTTTATACTCTTTGATCATTTTCTCCCTCTTTCTTTTTAAAAGGAGCTGGTTTTGCATGAGAACAACAGTGGCCAGATCTCTGCTACACTGCCCAAGCTGACAGCTTGTAAAAGTTAAAAAAGAAAAAAAAGAAGAGGAAGAAGATGGGGGGGGGCAGCATGCTGCTACCATTATAAACCCTCTTTACCAAAAACCATTTTGGGATTGAACTGCAACCCCTGACATGACTGTCTCCAACTCAGCACCTTGCTAATGAGGTGATGAACAGGGAGGAGGTGTTGTGCTCCACCCATGCAATCAAATACAATTAATCCAGGCCTGGATCTGGTCGCTGTTAGACACGCCTTGATTATATCCAGATTAGATTATTGCAATCTGCTCTACAAGGAACTGTCTTTGAAGAGCACTTGGAATTTGAGTTGGTGCAGAATACAGAATACAACATCCTGATTGGGGCCTGGTTTTTTGTTTGTTTTTTAGAACATTACACTGATATTATATCAATTTTATTAGTTCCGGAACTTCTAAGACAAATTAGAAGTGTTGGTTCTGACCCTTAAAAGTGCAAAATGGTTTTGGCCTGGAATGCTTAACGGAATGTCCTATGGGCTCACTTGGCAGGCTTAAATTGAAGCTATGCCACTTATCCCACCATTAGTAGCGGTATGCTATTTGGATACATGGGACAGGGGCATCTCAGCGGTGGAACTGATATGAAATATTTTGCCCTGGAATTCCCAGTTGGTTTTCCTCCTTCCACCCCTGCTTCAGACAAAACATGTTATTTCAATGTGCTTTTGGTGTGGGCAGTGACTGAAGACTTATTTTCCTGCTTCCCTTTTTGAATTTTATTGGCTTTTTAAAAATGTAATAACTACGTATATTTTAAATCTGTTTTATGCTCCACTTGTGGTTAGACACCTTGGGGTCTGCATGGATGGAGAGCCAGAGTGAAAGTATATAAATAAATAAAGGAATAAATAGCCTTTTGCCTTAATGGACGGTATGTTACGCTGGACGAGAACAGGTATGTGCTAATTTGCACAAAGACTACATTAGATCATTTCAACAGATGCATCTACAGTGACAGCAAAGCTGGGCCCCAACATTGAACAGTACATCTGCAAGTCATTTCACTCCATCAGCCAAAAGATGCATTTATGTGCCGTAGCTATTACACTTTGAGACGAATTTAAATTACAAAAGTTGAAAGAGCTTCAAAGCAAATTGTAATCTAATCTAAGCACAGTGATCTTGATGGCTCCTTTTTTTTGCGGTTTGGGGGGGGGGGAGAGAGCGCTTAAAAGAAAGGTATTTCTTTTACAAAACCCAGAATAGTAATTCTTAAATCAACCATTTTTGATTTGCCCCAATAAATCAAATAAATGCACCAACCTGAGGATTTGAGCATTTTACTTCAAGAGATTCAAGGTCAACGTGAAGACATACAACGAATGAGTGCCTGGATTCAGGTCCTGCAGCAGGTAGCGCTTGCGATGTAACTGCTAGAGTAGAAGTGCAGCCCATTGGTTCTATTATATTCAGGGTCATTTGCTGCCCAAGAAGAGTATATATGCTGAAATGATTTAGATTAATTGTCCAAGGGAAAGCATCACCTAGTGGATCAAGAACAAAGCAAATATTCAATACATAAAGAAAATATCAAAAGCTTAATACATTAAATAAATTAACCCACCTCATGACGGGACGATTCTTGTAGCAAACTACAATTTTTCTTTAGCTCAAATCAAATAATGATCACCAGCAACTACCTTGTGTTGTGCGGAACTTAGAATTAATCTCCTGCTACATATAATACACACATCAAGAATATCTGTTATTATATTCCATATTTTGCACCTGTCCATGTGATGAACCCCCATATTGTCATTGTTTTTATAGCAATCACCCATGACTGCTTTTAATTTATACTGATTTCAGCAGGATAGATTTAAGACTATGCTCTCCCCTTCAATGGGACTTAAGAGTAATTTGGTTTTAGGTGGATTATAGCCTCCAATTTAAAACATCTCCCGCAGTGAAGAATTCTGATCACTGGGGTTCAAAAATACGGGTAGATAAAACATCTTAAAAATGCTTAAAATGCCACATCATTGAGAGCAAAGTTTTTAAAGAGAACAAATATGTTTACAGGAATATGAGAAGAGGGCATGGCAGTTCTGGGTAATCATTCAATGTGAGATCATTGAACAGATTTTGGGGTTGTAGCAATTATAATCCTACTCATAGTAGACCCATTGGAATTAATGGACATAACTAACTTAGTTCCATTAAGCAGGAGTCGCCATACCACTAAGGAGATGATTCCAAAAGTGCAAATGTGTTTGCTATCCACCTATCTCAAGTTTGGGAAATGTATTTCCCTAAAATGGAGAGCTACTATGCAACTGGAGAGTCCAAGCATGCCAACCTTCCAGACCAATAACAGTGGTAAAAGGTAAAGGTAAAGGTACCCCTGACCATTAAGTCCAGTCACAGACGACTCTGGGGTTGCGGCGCTCATCTCGCTTTACTGGCCAAGGGAGCCGGCGTTTGTCTGCAGACAGCTTCTGGGTCATGTGGCCAGCATGACTAAGCCGCTTCTGGTGAACCAGAGCAGCACACAGAAACGCCGTTTACCTTCCTGTTGGAGCGCTACCTATTTATCTACACGCACTTTGACGTGCTTTCGAACTGCTAGGTGGGCAGGAGCAGGGACCGAGCAACGGGAGCTCACCCCGTCGCGGGGATTCGAACCACCGACCTTCTGATCCGCAAGCCCTAGGCTCTGTGGTTTAACCCACAGCGCCACCTGCGTCCCTTACAAATGTACCATGAATTAAATATTTTCCTCCCTACTAACAATGGAAACTGCTGAGAGCAAGAACTCTACTAAAGGAATGTTTATCCTTCTTCACATGGGTAAGTAAACAGACAAATATATTTCTAATGCTTTAATGACCTAGAATCTGTTCAAATGCTGATTGCCTCTGGAGGACCCCCTAAGCCCCTAGAGAATATATATTTTTTGGGGGGATGCAGGAAGCTGAGGAGAGAGAACAGGAAAGAGAAGCCGGATTGCATGAGGGGCAATTCACTGCACAGACAGCATTGGATGTCACCCATTACAGTATGTCTATAAGGCGACTGGGCGTATAAGACGACCCCCTACTTTTCCAGTCAAAATATAGAGTTTGGGATATACTCTCCGTAACGAGTATATCCCAAACTTCCAACACACACCAAATAAAAATTTTCTGCATCTCTTCCTCTCCCCGCTTTTTAAATACCGGTAAATGAAGCCAAAAGAGACAACTGTGCTTAAATGCACAGATGATTAAATGCACTTACTTGCAGGCATGCTAAGAACTACGGTAGCATTTTGAACTACCGTAGATTTCATTCAGAGGGAGGGAAGGAGCTGAAGCATAAAAACTGCAGTTAGCTCTTGAAGAAGAAGATGTGGGGAATAAGGGGAGGTGGGGTGGGGTGGGGGGCTGAGACTTGAACGCACGTCCTCCTCAGTCACTTGCATCCTCCATCCTTGCCCGGTCACTTGCGCCCATCCCTCCTCACCTCCCCCCGCGTCCGCCCACCCGCCGTCCACCCCTCGGGGTCAGCCCCAGGCAAGGAACCAATGGTGGTGGGGACGGAAGGGTAAAACCTAACGTCCATGCCAGGGCTGCGCGCTGAGGGGGGAGAACGAGGCGGCGGCGAGAGGAGGCTCCAGTGGGCATGGAACCGGCTCTTCCAGCGACGGCTATTCTGCCTCTGGCGCAAGGCGGGTGGGAGGGGAGGGAGGGGAGGTGGGGAGAGGGAGAAGGGGAGGGAGCGCAGCCCAGAGCCGACTCCACTCGCACTCTATTGTTCCAGGCACCGAGGCGAGTGGGGGGGGGGAGAGAGAGCGGAGGAGGATGAGGATGGGGGGAGTGGAGAGCGCCGGGGCTGGGCTCCCAGAACAACCTCACTCATGTGGGCGCTGGGGCCGCCACAGGTCGGGAGGGTGTCGCCAGCACACCCCGCGCCTGAGAGCGGAACTGCCCCAAATGCCGACCCACCAAGGGACGGGGAGGGCCTGACATGTGTGGGGCAAGCAGGGTGCGGAGCCACATGCACACTACAGAGCGGTTTGCCGACGGCGGCACTCCAGCGCCGGGATCCTCTGCTCGCATACAGCGGGGATGCGGCCGCAGCTGTTTTTGAGCTCCCCCCACCATATGCAGTGGCCACAGATTCTTATACCCGGCGTATAAGACGACTTTTGAGACGATTTTCCTGGGTTAAAAAGTCGTCTTATACATATACGGTACCTAAACAGATACATATGCCTACACATGCTTTTCTTTATATCAGGCAGGGTGGCATCAGCATTGAAAAGCAAAAAATTGTATTTATCAGAAGCACACTGAGGTTTTTCAATGGGGAACTGTGCTGAATGAAGATTCCATTCATTACAAACATGTGCACTGTAGCTTCATCCAAAATGTAACCTTTGGGGAGTTACTGTGCTGAAAGTCTACCTAGCCAAATGGTTTTGCTTTCATCCAGACTTACGGGTATTTCTACAAATTCGGCTGAGCGAGTTCCGAGAAAATTAGGTAGTAGTGTTTCAAATGATGAGGTGTATGGCCACAGTTGGGTTCAACTTTTGTTTTGATCCATGTACACAGATTAGCACTAGCTTTAAATAGGTAGCATTTACTGTGGTTTGGTGAATAATACTTCATGATATAAAAGGCAGGGGTAGAGATAGAATTAAATGTACACAGCAAGTTTTACTTGAGAGTTTGGAAAGAACATGTGAAGCATTTTATTTACTTATTTGCAAAAACACTGGATTTCATGAATACTGAATGCATCTTTTAATATACTGTACCTTCTGATACATCCAAACCACATTTTAGGGAAAGTCATAGAATGGAAACGCTCTAAGTGATTTTGTGCACTAAGAAAGGCCAATGGCAGTTCAAGCCCTACCTATGTCCACTCAGAAGTAAGTCTGAGTAAATCTGAATTTGATAGATCTTACTCCCAGGTAAATGAGATTAGGACTGCAGCCTAAGCTATCATTTTAAACAACACTGCACAAATACAGATGAAACTTACGTCTACGGTTAACATAAGCTGGTTTAAGAAATTCATATAGTATACGGCCTAAAATATGGATGGCATGTATTTCCTATTCTAACAAAAATAATCTACACATGTCATTATTTAAACCTACTACAATTGTCAGGAAAGTTCCATTCAGAGCTTAATAGCAAACATAGTTCTTTCCCAAATGTTGCCATGTTATGACATGAAATTGGCAAACTACACATTTGAAAAACAGCAGCTATTAACGCTGACTGTTCACACAACTACTGTCTAGTAGAGGGGCCAGGCGCAAGGCCTGTAAAAGACATGGGGCAAGTCTTACCTCAGTTACAAACTAAACAGATGGCTATTGAGAACCACTGAACCATGAGCTATGTACTGGGAAGTCCTGGCTCAAATCTCAGTTAAAAAACATACCCCCCCCCATCACCCTTGCTGTATTCCTCTCACAGATGAAGATGAAAATCATGAAGATACCTAACACTGGCTGCCATGAACACATTCACATTCCCTCCCCATACATATATATTCACCTGAAAGCATCCATAATTGACTGTTTGATAAATGATTATTGGCTGGATGAACCAATAGATAGAAACAGGCTTACTTAAACACAAGTTTGCATGAATAATTTCAATTTCATGTGTTAAAGAACAAGTACAGGCAGCTCCACATTTACGTGCATCTAATATGTGTGCGACCGTGTATATATGCATCATGCCGAACCTGGAAATGACCTGGAAACACCATAAAGATGTCACTGAAATGTCGCTAAAAGGGCGGGGCAGGGCAGGGGTGGAGCAGGGCGGGGAAGGACGTTTGCAGCTCAATGGGTTACCTTGATTTCACCAGCATGTACAGTTCCTCAGAACAAAACCCCTCCATATATTGGCGGGAGGGGCTGCCAGCAGTAGAAATATAATAAGGAACAAGCTTTACATTTTCTATGAAGAGATTCAATGCATCTTAGAAGGGCATTTCAAGCCAACGAAAACAGGGCAAGCACATGTAACAGAACAGCAGATCCTCAGGCTACGAAAAGTCAACAAAGAGGAGCTCTCAACAGCAACCACCTCATTCATTCAGGGTTTCAAGATAATCATTCAAATTGTATCACTAAAAGGAACATCAAGTTACGACAACTATAAAAGAGGGTACAAAACAATCAAATATTAAACAAATGAGTCTGGTGGGGAAAGTTTGCAAGAGGAAGAGAATGAATGAATGAATGAATGAATGAATGAATGAATGAATAGTTGCAATAAACAAGATAAGCCTGGATGTTACTGGCAATTTAACCACAGCAATAGGAAGAACGGTGGCCTTCAAAAATATTAAAGATTGAGAAGTGAGAAGACTAAGTAACACAATTTCAGGAGCAAAATCACAAAATAAAGAAATTTTGTAGTATGTAAGCATTTTGAATGACATTTTTCAACATAAAGGTTTCAGCGCATTGAAAATGTACACAGGGAAAAAGATGACCATAGAATGAACTTTTCTTTTTTAGAATATGTTATACTCTACCTTCTTCAAGAATTGGTCTTTGCACAACAAAGGGAATTTCTTGTAAGGGCTCCATGTACTTGTGGCCAGCACTCATAACCTTTATCTGAGGTAAGCAGAGAATAAGAGTTCCAGGCATGCTAGCCTGCCCATGATACCAACTGCGGACTGTCCCAGGAATATCTCCAGACACAATTGTACTAGGGGATGGCAGGCTGTCATTTGGAATGAACACACAGCAGGACTGAACTTCAAGCTGAAAAACAAAAACAAATCCATAAAAGGAATCTCATAAACAGACCTTAAGATGTTTTTACTGTATCTAAGCATCACACAATAGCAAGAATCAAAATCAGCTAGAAATATTTCTACAACTTATGAACAAAATTTCAAGTGAAGGCCCAAAAGCTGCAGGTGGTTTATATTTTGGAAATCTTTTAGAAAGAAGTCACACCTAAAGAGGTGTCTTTTTAGCCTATAAACTTGTTCAGAAAACTGTTTGTACAAAAAGCTGAATATATATCTACCTTTCCACACCTCTTTCCAAGGGAGGTGATTGATTTGGAAAGTGAACTCAAAAGAGAGAGAGAGGAAGAAAATCCTGATCCATTTCCCATGTATTACCTTTTTGTTAGCACTAGCTAAGGCTTCAGATTTGACTAGTAGCTCATATATTGCTACTTTTTGTTTTCTTTGTAGTTTGAGACACTCGTGCATTGTGGAGCCTGCATCGTTCTCAAAAAATGTAAAGAAAGTGCAACTTTCGTTATTTCGCCAAATATTGCTCATTATTGCCAAAACCACATACTACTAGTACGGTTTATCTTCTGCAGTTATGTGTACATGGAATGTGATAACTGGCACAGAAACTTGGGAAATTTAGCCTTTGTGTTTATGTTTGGGGGGGGGGGAATCAAAAGGTTTCTTGCCTTCATTGTACAAGAAATAGGTCTGAAAGTGTGCGTGTTGTCCATGTTTAGAAGGAAAAGTGTGCACACAGTGTGCCAAAAAGGATGTAGTATTCATAGGCTTCAATTATGACCAGATGCTCCTTCCTTATACTATCAGTCATGCAAACCTTACTCATTCGCTGCATCTTATCTTATATGCCATTACAAATATAGTTCTCCTCCATGAAATAAAAACTATCCAAAATTTGCATAACTGAAATTATCACATTTAGAATAAAAGAGCACAATTTAAGTACCGTAGCTTTGTGCACAAAAAAGGCAAACTATTCATGTAACTGATCGTTAAAGTTTGCCGTTGGTAGAGGAACTTGGATATAGAAACAAATGCACCCCTATAATTTAAATATATATATATATATATATAGTCAATGCAATAATTTGTGTCTGTGCTCGCACAGAAAATTACATGACAAAAAACCAGTTGAAATATAAACTTGCCAATCCGTAACTTTTCTAGAAATAATACTAATGTTTGAAATCAATTTTTATATATACTATTTACCCAAAAACTAGTAAGATATAGTAAGGCTGCATTCCTTGCATGTCTGAGAAGCCCTACTGAATTCAGTGGATTTACTCCGAGGTAAGTGGGCTAAGAATGCAGCCTAAATGAATCTAGATATTACATAGGTATGTATAGGGAAATGATTGTTGGCATACATCTGCCTCAAGAAACAATGGAGTGCGCCTCTGGAGATGAAGTCAAACCACTGTGTTAGCAGCACCAAAGTTACAGCTTAAGGATGGCTATCGGGTGATGAGAGATCAGAAGGATCTCCACCGGCAATCGAATGGGGAAGACGGAGGAACTTTGCATGTCCTCTGGTACCTGCTGTACTTCACCAAGGGAGGCAAGCACTAGAAAGTCACAAGCTATAATCTTTGCAAAGCACTCAGCTGCATTTCATTCTGCCTAAATATGCTGCACCATATGCTACTGCCATAAGGATCTAGCACTATGCATTATTAGAATGTTGTTAGACGGCTGAATCACAGACATCCTCACATTTTTTCTTGTTTGTTGGTTTGTTTTAAGGCTTGATGCTTTTAAGTTCTCAAACCTGTATTAGGGAAGATACTTTCAGACCCGTATCAGAATAGGCAAAATACCCAATTTCTCTGCATTCTTTAGAAATTGGACATCTCAACAGAAATTCAAGCCGTGATGGCTTTTTAACCAGTTCTGTCAAAGAATAAGACAGGGGCATATGCGAATTAGAATCGCACCCCCAATTAGTGTTCTTTGTGCATATGTATTAAGCTCATGCTTTGACATTATGAAATTGCTGCCCCCCCAAAAAACAATTTATTCACAATAAATTGGTATTCATCTGAAAAAGAATCAGTTGGCATGTGCACTCCTGCAACACATAAGAATACGTTTGTAAGATCTTGATGCACACCTGGACAGCTCACATTTGGACAAATTTCTATGTTGGGGAAACCAGCTAACTGAAGCTATTGCACTGCGCTGGAAATAAGACTACCAACATCTCCTTAACCGCTACTTCACCGTAGATGTTGAGGTCCTCTCACAAATTCCGCAAAAACAAGTTAGAGATGAACTTACAATATCTCCAAATCTGGGAGAGTTGTGTACAGCTATTAACCAAATGAAAAACAACAAAGCCAGTGGACCTGATGGGATACCTACCAAAATCTTCAAGGTGGGTGGAATTGAACTTACACAACAACTTCACAAGCTCATCAAAATAAATCTGGGAAAGAGAAGCGATCCCAGCAGACTTTAGGGATGCCAAAAATTATCAATCTCTTTAAAAAAAGGTGACAGAACTGATTGCAGAAACTATTGAGGCATCTCTCTATTAGCCGGCAAAAATCCTGCAAGGATCTTAGCAAACCGTCTCTTAACAATATCCCAGGTGACCCTTCCTGAATCCCAAAATGGTTTTTGGCCATCTAGGGGGACAGTGGACATGATTTTCACCCCTTGACAGCTTCAGGAAAAATGCAGAGAACAAAACCAACCCCTGTATATGGAGTTTATCGACCTGACTAAGGCTCTCGACACTGTAAATCGTAATGCCCTGTGGACTGCCCTTCTGAAAATTGTCTGCTCAGATAAATTTGTAAACATCATTCGGCTCCTCCAAGATAATATGGTAGCAACAATCGCAGATAACAATGGCTCTCAAAGTGAACCATTCACAGTGGGATCAGGTGTTAAACAGGGTTGTGTTATTGCCCCAACTCTATTCATTATTTTCATTGCCATGATCCTACATTTTGTCAAAGGGAAACTCCCCACTGGGGTAGAAATCATATATCGAACAGATGGAAAGCTCTTCAATCTGAGCAGGCTGAAAGCAAAGAGTAAGGTTACCGTAACTTCCATCATAGAGTTTCAGTATGCTGATGACAACGTAGTGTGCGCATGCTCAGAGGATGACCTCCACACCATCCTAAATATATCTGCAGAAGCTTACGAAAAGCTTGGCCTATCACTCAACATCCAAAAAACCAAAGTGCTGCACCAACAAGTACAAAATAACCCCTCTGCAGCGCCACAAATCCAACTCAATGGTGTAACATTGGAAAATGTCAATCACTTCTCCTACCTAGGCAGTTATCTTTCTACAAGGGTCAACATGCATGCCAAAATCCAGCATTGCCTGAGCTCTGTGAGTGTGGCTTTCTCCCAACTGAAGTCCAGTGTTTGAGGACCAGGACATTCTCAGGGAAAGCAAAATGCTTGTGTACAAAGCGATTGTTCTACCAACCTTACTATATGCTTGTGAAACATGGACCACTTACAAACGCCATCTCCAACTTCTCGAAAGATTCCATCAACGGTGTCTCTGAAAAATCTTACACATCACTTGGGAAGACAGGCGAACTAATATTAGTGTACTGGAAGCAAAGATCACCAGTGTTGAAGCAATGTTTCTTCAACATCAACTTTGATGGACTGGTCATGTTGTGCGGATGCCTGATTATTATCTTCCAAAGCAACTACTCTATTCCGAACTTAAAAATGGAAAGTGCAATGCTGGTGGTCAACAAAAGAGGTTTAAAGACTGTCTCAAGGCAAATCTAAAAAAATGTAGTATAAACACCAACAACTGGAAAACACTGGCCTGCAAGCGCTCCAGTTGGAGAAGAGCCTTTACCAAAGGTGTCATAGACTTTGAAGACACTTGAACTCAGAACGCAAGGGAGAAGTGTGCTAAGGCACGCTTGGCAAATCCACATCGTGATCAACTCCTGCCCGGGAACCAATGCCCCCACCGTGGAAGGACGTGTGGGTCCAGAATTGCCCTCCAGAGTTAAAATCGTGTTTATGGAAGACAATCAAAGAAGAAGCACATGCATATGTATGTAGTTACAGGTAGGTAGAAGTGTTGGTCTGCTGTAGTCGAAACAAAATAAAAAAAATCCTTGCAGTAGCACCTTAGAGACCAACTAAGTTTGTTATTGGTATGAGCTTTCGTGTGCATGCACACTTCTTCAGATACCACAGATGTGTAACTGTGTGCTCTGCACATACACACACACACACACACACACACACACACACAGAGAGAGAGAGAGAGAGAGAGAGTAAAAGAAAAGGAAGAGTACTTCTAAAAAATTATTAGTTGGTTGATTAAACAAGAATGTATCACATATCGCTTTATTGATAGAAATAGTACTTTAAAATATATGTAATCCAAATATCTTAAAATTCCTGTTACATCAATAGCTTATATTAAAGCTATCAAATAAATCTTTTTACACTTTAAAAATAACTATTAAACTGTGTGTCTAAAATTGTGAATTTAATGTGAAATGTGACTGATTTATATAACTGAATATAAATCTGCAGCAGTAAATCTTACATTAATGTAAGGATCTGACAATCCAAGGGAAAGAAAATGAAGTAATCTGCCAGTAAGAAGTCCTCAAGCTGGGGGTCAGATCCTGTTCATGGAAACCATCTGGTTGGGACCCTCTAAGCCACACCAAACACAAATGATCTTTTAAAAAAATATCCTATTCATTAATGCATCACAGCTGCACTGAGTGTTACTTCATTTTTCCATGGCAACATCCTTTCTGTTTCAAGGATCGTATTTCAGTTTTGGTAGCAACGTGTTCTTTTGCCAATACCGAACATACTTGTGTGCTAAAGACAAGGAATTATTACAAATTCTTGAAACAAAATCACCTCCTTTTTGATTATGTTAAGGATTGTGCTTGCTATGCAACACTCCCTAATAACAGAACAACAAAGGGCAGCTAATATGCATGCAAAATATGCATCTATTTTGTGTTCTTGATAAAATGCGTAAGTCTCAAAATGTGTCAATTTCCACACTAATAAAATCAGTCTTTAGTAAGAAACTAAAATTCTCCTGTTGTATAACTTCAAATTGAACCAAATAGGAATTTTAAGTTACACAACAGGGAAGTTTTAGTTTTCTATTAGAAAAAAGAACAATATAGTATTAAAATGGTAATATCCATATTGATATGGCATGTTTTCAAAATGTTTCACTTACATTTTCTAAGCAATCTTTACACAAAACTTGCAAAGGAGACTAGCATTATAGTCTCCATAATTCATTTACAGTCTGAGGGAAAAGTGCCCTCACTAATAATTTTATTATAATAATAGTAATGTTATTATTTGTATGCTGCCCATCTGACTGGATAGCCCCAGCCACTCCCAACAGAAATATTAAAAACACAATAAATATTAAAAACACAGTAATTTTATGAGTCATCTCTCACCCAAGATTTGAACAAGATCTTTCCAGAAAATTATTGCACCGGTTCATATTTATAAGAATTTTACTTCATATGTCCACATGATTTAAATGTTAAATTGTGTATTGTAAAATAGGGATGTTCTCAAACACTGTAAATTGTAATTACTGTAAATATTAATCTTTGGCAAATATAATATTTAAAATTTGTGAAACACTGGAGGTGACATTGAGGGAGAGAGGTAACATCTATAAAAGGGATGGGAACCGTCACACCTGGGGGCCAAATGCAGCCTTGAAGGGATCCCTGTCTGGCCCTCAGTCCACCCGCCCCAGCCATGCTCCCTTCACCATGCTCCACCCCTTCTGACTACACCACACTCCTCATCAGCCCTACTACATCTCTTGCTTAAGTGTCTTTGCATGGATGGGATGCATCCATCAACAGTGATGATATGTTTTACTTTCCGGGATGGAGAGATGTATGTATAGAAACCTCTGAATTGTGCGTGGCTTCAATACATCCTTCACTAAAAAGGTAAGAGCCACATCTGTTACTCCTCCCACTTTTTTGCCTCTGGACACACCCACCCCTGGAAGACTGGTTGTAAAGGAACATGGTCCTTGGACCAATCCCCCCCACCCCCACTCCAATCTATTTTACAACCCCATCATCAACTCCAAGACATTAAAGTTTCAGCTTTCTGGCATCTCCAGCCTCAAACAAATCAATGCTGGTGCTTTTGGGGGGTGGGGGTGGAGTATTATTGGGTAGTTGTGGATTCTCCTTCATTAGATGTTTTTAGGCAAAGGTTGGATGACTATCTACTTTGGTTGAAATTCCTGCATTATAGGTCGTTGAACCAGTTGATCCTTGGGGTCCTCTTCTGACTCTATGATTCTATGACACTTTACAGCCTAGAAATTAGCAACAACCAGTTGTTGGATGAAGTTCACAAGAGATCCTAAGATGATCCACACCATCATCTTCAGCAACTCCAACAAGAAGAATTCAGCGCCAGTGATCAAAAGTCAGGAGATCAATGAACGCAAGTATGGAAGGACCAAGGTAAGCAGCAAGTAATGCAAGGCAGAAGGAAGGAACGAGGCCAAAGGGTGAAGCAAAGAGTTGATTTCAAGGTCACATTTTGTGCATATGCTTTTGCTTTCGGTGGTGATCTTATGAACACACACAGAGGAAATGGGAATGTTTCCTTTGGAAATATTATACTGTACTGCAGCAAAGATTCCTGTCAGGTTGACTTCATGGGTTTAGACCAGGCACCCCCAAATTGCGGCCCTCCAGATGTTTTGGCCTACAACTCCCATGATCCCTAGCTAACAGGACCAGTGGTCAGGGAATATGGCAATTGCAGTCCAAAACATCTGGAGGGCCGGAGTTTGGGGGTGCCTGGTTTAGACATTCTACTAGAACAACTATGAGTGCAAATAAAGCAGGAATTGTGTCACAATCAGAAAGCAAGTGAGGGAACCCAAGGGAATAATTTGTCAAAGTGTATAGCCAGTTAAGGTGGAGTCTAACTGCACTTTGAACCTCTGCTTATGCCACAGAATTTCACCTTCCTTTCTTCCACCTGCAGCGTCCTGTGTACTACCAAAACCTGCTCAAGAGGGACTCCCAACCTTTTAGAATTGATTTTAAGGCTATGGGGGGAGTACTGCAAGGGGTGAGGGGAAGGGGAAGTCCCTTTGCATGATCAGCAGTCTATTCCACTCACACATGGACAGTTCAGGAAACAGCACTTAAGAGTACAGGACTCTGTGTGCACCAGTTCTGGCTATCTTTTCATTTGAGGCTAAGAGCCTTCCATACTGCACACACCACGCCATCACCATATTTCCAACTCCAATTCATTTTGTTTTCAATATGTCAGTGAATACAAATCATATTGACTTAAAATACCGATTCAAATATTTTCAAGTAACTAAGGATTCATTTTCTAAAGTACTTAAGGAACATTTTGATAATAGTGTATTTATGTGAAACATATTAGTAAAAATATGGAGTTATTTGGTCGGTGCTCAACATACTATTACTCATTATTAACTCATGCCAAAATGTGGAACCCTTGTTATTCTCAATGAAATCAAGCATTAACAACCATTTAAAAATAATTGTGTTTACGTTACTTCATAAGTTGAGCAGCTATTAGTACCAGGAACACATGCAAAGTGAACACTTCCCTCCCTCATGCTATAGTTGCCAAAAGACACTGCAAAGTTTATGCTGAAATCGTTAGCAGCTATAGAAAAAAGCCCTTGCATAACAGCATTTTTAAAATTACATCATAACTACTTACAACAAGCCTAGTTCATGGAGTTGTCATGCTGGACACTATTGTGAGCAAAACAGGCAAGCAGACACTAGCCTTCGATCCAAAGTAAATTTTCCAGGTGTTTCTGTTCTAAGCATTTATATATTTATATATTTATTTATTTATTTATAAATACAAAGAACAACCCTTTCATGCTTTCAAATTATGAAGACAACAGTCTGTTGACAACTCAGGACTCCTTTTCAGTCTATATTTGTCATCCTGTAAATCGCTATCCCCAAACCATACTGCCAAAATACATTCACATAAGCCCTGGCTGACTACAATGAGAAGGGCAGCTTTCAAGTTTTCTCAGATTGTTGTTCTATATTTAGCGATGGTGGAACTCCCAAGAATGCTATACCATTGTTCAAATAGAAAAAATACCTTGGGCATTATAATAAGGGCCAGAACAGATGCAACACTGGCTCCACAACCACACTGCAAACGTGATTAGCAAATCAGGAACATTGGGTACCGGTACATACACACCTCAACTGCAGCCCACTGCCCTCAAGCAAATCCCTCCTCAATTGCAGTTAAGCACTTTGACAGTACTGCTGTTAGCCTGAAACATGGTTAGCAAGGGAATCCCTTAAATCAGTATTTAAAACAATGAACTGCCATAGACATCAATGAGAGAGGAGGACTTTATCAAGCCCCCTCTGCTGATAATCCCAACTAGCACCGAGTCAGCAGTTGGAGGAAAGAATTGTGTGGCATGGGTGGCCCTGAACTCCTGGCCTGGGTGCTGTTACATACTTTGCTCATAGATTTGATTCTGGGGCAGGGAGTTCTTCTGGGGAAGGGGTTGCTCTCCAAGACAGCCAGAAACTGCATTGGCAGAACTGTATAGCTGTGCTATAGGAATGTAAAACTTTAAGAACTGGTGCCTGAACTGGCTTTTTCTCTCCTCCCATTCCTTTTTCCTCCTGCATCCTGTCTTCTAGATTTTAAGCCTAAGGAGGGATGCGTTCCTGAGGCTGGCTAACAATTTGCTTTACCAGGAGCTAGATTTATAACTTTATTGCCGCCAAGTACAAATGTATTGTTAGTTTCGAATTGAAATGAATAATAAAATCACCCAAGTGCCATGAGCTCAAATCTCCCTGACAAACAATCCCAATAGGGGGGAAACCCACCCTGTTATCATTTGGCAACAATTTCTGCTGAGAATAGAGTAACTTTTGACTTAGATCTCCAAATCATCTCATTCAAACAGTATATAGATAAGCAAGGCAATCTGTAGTAGTAGGAAATCTATGCTTTTCAAATTCAAGTGAACCGGAAATGTAATGGAGCAAAAGTCTGCCGTACACTGGAGTTGGAGCACTGTTTGCCTGGTTCCCACAACAACCTGTGAGTTTAATTTCTTTTTTAACTCAAAAGATAGTCATAGGTTGCAGTCTAACTGGATATGACCATGATATATTGTATAAAATATACAAACAAACAAGGCACTGCAGAAAGCTCACTGTCAAAGTGAGCCACACATAAGACAATGTGCAGAAGACCATACTTAACTCTTCTCTTGTTTCAACCAAAGGGGCTTAAAGTGCTTAAGACTGGCTTCATCATTTCTTATATAAACAAACGCTGGGAACCTATCTTAAAAGAGTTTCAAAATAAGCTAAAATCCTAGAAAGTATCAAGTATTTCAAATATTCCATTCTCCCCCCCCCCCCCCCGCCAGCATCTTACCTGAAGTGTAAGGCGCTTGACTGCATTCCACAATACTCCAATAAATTCTTTCATCTTTTCCTCAGGACTTCTGCTGCAGCTTTCAGATGAGCTCAGCATGGCTTTCACTGGAACTGATAAAGGTCGTGATTCTTAAAAATAAAAGGAAGATAGAATACATTTGAGAACTTAGTTTGTTTTACTTGATGCCTAGTAGCATAATCTAACCAAAGTTAGTCACCACACGTTCTACCGAAACCTATGTAACTCTAATTAATCAGAAGTAACTTAGTTGAATTGAACTAAATGAGCAAGCATTGTGGATAGGTCAGATTTTTAAAATAGTCCAATAGCATCCCACCATTTCATATAGCTAGCGGTTACTTTCAAATAATTTAGTACAAAAATATTTGGCAAATAAGAGGGAGATTTTAGCTTTGAATGTGCCAAAGAACCTGAATTAGAAATTCAGCAGTTTGGTTATCAAATCTAGGAAGTCTCTTCAATTTATATCACATTCCTTAAAAATTGATGCTATCTGTACGTGCTTTTATATTCATAATTTTATTATTTGCTTATTTATAAATAGCACCACTCTTTCAAGCACATAACAAGCAGGATATTACATTTATAGATCCTCTACAATTACAACATCATATCTTCCAAGTATCTTTTATCAAAGAATGAGTACAACAAAATTAAAAGACAGTAGGAAATTTCAATAAATATCAACATAAATTACAATGACAGAGTAATTGTGCACTATGTTTAAAACAATTGCTTAACTTTCTCAGCGTGGAACAAGCTTGGGATGGTAAGCAGTTAACATTGATCGGCATGTAACTAAATGAAACTATGTAAAAAACTGTGTATCATTGGAATTACACCTCAGTAATTATGTAAGTTATCTTACATAAATAAAAAACCTGTTTCCGATTTGCTTGTGTTGCCATATTACTAACTTTGTTGGGAATACCCTTGTGTGGCAAACTTGTGGGGAAAGAGTTCTTGGAAAGTAACATGATCACTAGACCAGCTCTTTTTCTATTTCCACACTGACTTTGCTAAACATCTCAGATGGACAAAACAAAAATCTTAAAAGTTAGGAGCTGATTGGGTTCATGCTGATGGCAGACTTGTAATAGTACGGTTATGTAAAACCTTGGAAGGGACAATGATAGATGGTATGACAATGTATGAAAAGACAGCAAGAAAGGTCTGACTGCCTTGGGAGCAAATTAGACACTTTCTGCGATGAATGGGTATATTTTATTATGTATGCAAAGTGCTGACAGAACAACCCTGACAAGGTACTTGAATCTCTGGGACACCTCCCTCCCCCCCATTTTCCCCCTTGAACCAAGCATCTTATGGTTTTCATACTTTACTGAGTTGTAAAAGTTGCCTTTGCTAAAAGTTATTTTGCATAAGTTTTGTATAAGAGAAATACTTCTGCTTTTAATCCCTTATGATGCCTTTCACTAGCTCCCAAGGATGAAGATGTTGATACACAAAAGAGAAAGCAGTACAATGTGCTCTGCATCAATATGAATAAAAATTTGTGGTCACTAGTATGCAGGACAAAAACAGAATCTCTACAAAACAACATGGTTGGGCTTGTTTTGATGGATTACTGCCAGCATGTGAAAAATACACCGGAAAACGTTCTTCCCCCTCTCCGAATCTTCTGGGAAATATTAGATTTAAATAAAAATATTGCGCTCTTTCATGTCTAGTTAACATTCTTCACCCACCTAAAGCATCCTTGTTCAAGCATCCACTGCACAGCAGGCACACACAAACAATAGCCCTTCAGTTATCTAAACGGAAATGTGTGATCTCCTAATTTAAGTGCTTCCCTTCTGCCAACAGATTTCACAGCCTACCAAAGTCTTGCCATTTAAGTGTAAGAATGAATCCAGGTTTTGTATTCAAATTGAGTCTGATTCCTAGTTTTATACAAAACAAAACCAAGAAAAAATAATTATGAAGGATGAACTGCCCAACATTGAATCCCCTGAAGTTTCTGGGTATTTTGCAGCTGGTTTAAACGCTCCAGTTGTCCCAACTTATTAGTTCTCTCTCCATTTACTTCTACAACACCCTTCCTCCATTCAAAGAGGTGGTGCAGATGTAATGGTTAGGGATCTTTCAATTGCTAGAGGGTCACAGGATTGCATGCACTGTTCACTTCTGCAAATTAAGTATTACATCAACCCCAATGTTAAACAAACCTAACACAGGCTAGGCTTTCCTCTTAATTAGGATGTGAAATCCTTTTAAGATTGTGACAAACTCAGCAAGGAAAGAAAGGGGTGGGTGGGATTTATTTACAGAGGTGAAGTGGGAGGTGTGGGAATGTCACTCACAAAAGTGAAACAGGAGAGGGAGTATAAATCAATTGTGATTTTTTTTTTAAAAAAAAAGCTTAAAAGGAGGAGCTTAACATAACGATGCAATTTTATGATGAATAAATTTTATTGTACAGAAAAATCACATTAAATATCATATTACAAAGCATGGATGAAACTTTGAATTATTTCCATATATCACTGCCTCCTTCAGTCAGGGCTGGACTGAACATGTCACTTTCAGGGCCCAGACTTAACTCATACACTTACATACCATACTCTAAGACACCTCAAAACCCCACTAAGTGCTGCAGAAAGACTATACAAGTCTCACCATCTAATTAGCCTCCTAAAGTGTCCACGTTTTACTCCCTCATAACCGTGAGAGCACATAGTTAACGATACATAAGATATGGAGGTTACCGTATTTTTCGCTCCATAAGATGCACCTTTTTCCTCCTAAAAAGTAAGAGGAAATGTCCGTGCATCTTATGGAGCGAATGCATGGTCCCTGGAGCCGAAATGCCCAGGGGTGAAAGGCAGATCGTGCTTTTTTTTTGAAAGAGCTAAAGACTAACAAGAGGGAAAGAGAGTGTTGAAAGGACCCGCTCAGCAGCTGATTGCAAGAGATCAGGGAGGCAGATAAGGGAGCTAGCTCCCTTCCCGCCCCGCCCAGGCCCCTTGCCCAGGCCTCAATTGTTGTCTGCAGAGAGAGGCTGCTTGTTTCCCCAGCGACATGTGAGTGGCTGATTAGATTTTCTGTCTGGAAACTGTAGAAATGGGTCCATTTCTTTCCTAGAGAAGCTGCAGAACTGTGAGTTGAACCCCATTAAAACAGGATTTTTTCCCTTTGCAAGGTAAGCTCAGCAACTCTGAGCTGATCCTCAAAAATGGAGCTTTCCCCCTTTGCAAAAGAAGCTTCCTCAAATATTTAATGGGGGGGGCACAGGCACCTAGGCCTCTAGGAGTTGGCTGCCATGCCTAGGACAATTCAAAAAAGCAAAAAATATATATATCTTGTTTTCGTACTCTAAAAACTAGGTGCATCCTATTGGCAAATTTCCGGCGGCACTTTTTGGATTTCCTCAAATAGCATGCACACTAAAGGATTCAGGGCTGAGCAGGCAAGGGAAAGAATTAAAGGGACCCTCTCCATAGCCAATTTTCTAATCCAAGGAATAGTCAACATGATGCTTGCAGATACTGGATTACAACTCCCATCAGCCCCAGCCAGCATGGCCAATGGACAGGGATGGCAGAAGTCCAACAAAATTAAAACGAAGAAGATAAGAATTCACATATTCTCTTCAGCCACTGACAAATTCTAGCCATGGACTGAAAACTGCATACTGGAGGTGGTGGTCATTTCTAGCATCTCTTTAAATGAAGGGAAGTAGTTTCCCTTTTTCTTATCCCTATACATTTTTCATTCTAAGAAATCACATTGCTAAAATGTCAAAATAAGTGAAGAAGTGTGCATGCACACGAAAGCTCATACCAATGACAAACTTAGTTGGTCTCTAAGGTGCTACTGGAAGGATTTGTTGTTGTTGTTGTTTCGACTATGGCAGACCAACACGGCTACCTACCTGTAATAAGGACTATAGTGGGTGATTTTGTTAAAACACCTCTTTGTGCAAATGTTCAACTCTTATTGTATACTGATTAAACAATAAAAAATAGTTTACAGCCACAAAAACTTTATCTGAACTTATAAAAAGCTCTACCATATTTTAAAAGTGATATATGTCTGGATGGAATGCTCTCTGCTGAATGCTCAGTAATGGAAACACAGAACTAGGGAATATTTTCAAAGTGGCAAGTCTTGACCTCAAGATGACACAACCTTTGTTTGTCTCCAAAGAGCAGAGGGACAAGAAAATGTCATCTGAGAAAATTATTGGGAATTCAGAAGAGACAAGGCCATTTATTTTGAGAGCAAGGGCAAGAGCTGTGTGTCTCTGTGTGTTTGTAAAACATTGGGCTTTTTATTATTATTTCCCGAGTAAATAATATTTTCCCACCCTTTATTTCGAGCAAGGTTTCAGTTGCCATTACTTCCCAAACTACTAGAAACAAAGAACAGGAGTTTAAGCTATATACCAGCTGCAACCAAAGTTGCCATCCTAGAGCACGAGATACAATATCAGTTTCTAGCAGTTCTCAAGACAGCTCCCTAAGACTCATGTTGTAACTGAAAGTCATAAAGGACTTTTAAGACAGTGCACAGGACATTTTGTTAATCACTCAAAAGTTTTCTAAAATATACAATTTTGGTGACATTAAGGCTGCAATTTATGCCCACTCACTTGGGAATATTTCCCCATTGAACTCACTGGGGCTTTCAAGTTAGCATGCATAAAAATGGGCTCCAAAAATCATTGCTATCTTTATTTTAAGGTTTGATAGGTAGCAGCAGACTTTTAAATCAACAAATGCAAATAGTCCAAAAAATTACAATAAAGCCTAACAGCTATCAAACCAAAAAATCTCCTAAGAGAATAAAATCTACCATATGCTGTTCATTAATTGCAAGTTTCAGTTCCACAGAATTATTTTACAATAAAACTAAAGATCCAATTAACAGAAAAAGAAACAGATTTAAGTTGAGCTGGTAAAAGAAAGTATGTTATTATAACGGAAATGTTTTTAAAATGTATCAGTCCCACCAAGAAAGGCTTCCTTCTTCATGAGCAAATATTAATTTCATTAAATAATTAGAAACTGATTCCATCCATCTCTAGGGTTGATTTAAGATACAGCTTTTCCTCAAAAGATGATACAGCAAATTAAAGATGCTTGTTGTGGCCTTTACTCTTCATAGCTGAATTAAAATAGATGAGTGGCCAAACCCTCAGCTGTGTTAAACTACAGCAGCAAGGCATAAAACCCAGGGCACTCCCTTCCTCTAATGCAGCCACCAACACTTTGGTTCTTGAGAAATAAGAAAAATTAGTCGAAACAAAATTTAAAAATTCCTTACAGCAGCACCTTAAAGACCAACTAAGTTTTTATTTTGGTATGAGCTTTCGTGTGCATGCACACTTCTTCAGATACACTTCATACTCATACCAAAATAAAAACTTAGTTGGTCTTTAAGGTGCTGCTGGAAGGATTTTTTTTTTTTGGTTGTTTCAACTACGTCAGACCAACACGGGTACCTACCTGTAACAAGAAAAATTAGGGCACTGACCACTCCCTGAGTAGCATCAAAAGAATCAACTGCCCTACTGAAGTCATTTCTGTGAGAGCTGCTGGAGAAGGGATGGAACCTGCTGGTAGTGATTGTTTTGATTGATGAAGCCGAGGAGTTGGGCAAAAGTATATATAGGAAGCCTCTAATTCAGTAGAAAATGCATTTATAATGATTGTGGGAGACAGGAGAAAGACTGGACTATGGAGTTTGGGGTGGCTCAGAATCTCAGGCGGGCTATGCTCCATTTCGGCCAACAGAGAAGGCTCCACTGCAAGGGATGTTAATGTAAATGGAAAGGAAATAAAGCAGCCCTGTTACTTCAGACCAAAGGTCTATCTAGTCCAGCATCCCATTTCCCAGAGGTACCTCCAAGAAGCCCCAAAGCATGGCATGCAATACTGTATAATAACCCTCCTGTATTATGTACCAGGTGACCTATTATTTACATTATGTTATCTCCATCTACACTTGCAAAAAAAAAACCCATCTAGCAAGCCTCAGGGCAAAGTGTGGATTTTAACTCAAGTTTCCTGCAACCAAACACAGCACTCTTTGCCATAATACCACAGTGTGTCTTGTTTATACAACAGCATTGGAAAACTAAGATACACTAAAGCATTCCCTGAACAGCTATCTTTTTGGAGAGGCCAGCAAACTTGAGCTGACCCAATAATGTATTAAAATGAAGTACTATAAAAAAATAATTTGGGGTTAAAGTTAGAAAATGCGATCTAACATTGTAGAACTGAACTGAAAATATATCCATTAAAACTCTAGAAATTGTATATGAAGCTTCCTACATTAACTGCAGAAATGTGTCCCGATATGTACACCTAACCCGGCAGGAATGTACACATGTCGGGGGGGGGGGGAGTTCCTGGAGAATGGGTTGATTTAACTGAAAACAAAACATACCTGTTACAGTTTTTGTTTTGACAGGGCTGCTGGCATATTCAGAGGCCTGATTTGATTGCTGTTTAGCCAAAGGCGTACTTCCAACTGATACCTCATCCTCTTTTTTCCTAGTCACTGGTGTCCCCAGAGAAACAGATCCAGACTGCTAGAAAAAGAAAGAAAAGTACAGTGACTTATTCAGAAACTATGAACAGTACATAAGAAAAGATACTTCATATCATAGAAAGGGCACTATAAGCAGTACTTCTATCACCATAAGTTCCTAGGAAATAGCTTTGACTTTATAACTAAAGAATATAGAATGCCAAAGCAAATTGTGAAAATGGAATGATGAAAAGCTTTAATGGTCACATTCTTGTATACAACTCCATTCTATTTGTTCTTCCTAACAATTACAGAAAACAAGCTTTTACTAAGTTTCCACTGAGAGAGCCCTAACATTACACATCATTGTAATAGTTACAGGTAAGTAGCCGTGTTGGTCTGACATAGTCGAAACAAAATGAAAAAATCCCTTCCAGCAGCACCTTGGAGACCAACATCTATCTGAAGAAGTGTGCATGCACACGAAAGCTCATACCAATGACAAACTTAGTTGGTCTCTAAAGTGCTGCTGGAAGGAATTTATTTTGTTTCGACATCATTGTAATGTTAGTCATTGTCAACAGTTTGGGTGGCCCTACAGTTGTTTTGGATGCCAGTCTAAGAATCTGTCCCAAAGCAAATCCTTCAGGATTATTATCCTCATATTGTAGAGCAGAGTTACAGCTATGGGAGTCAGAAACCTGGTTTGCACATAATGCTAAGACAAACCATGGCTTAGTGCAAATCTGCAAGCCTACAGGCTCCCAGGTAAACAGTGTTTATCCATGTGTTTATCTAATGCAGACATCCCCAAACTGCGGCCCTCCAGATGTTTTGGCCTACAACTCCCATGATCCCTAGCTAACAGGACCAGTGGTCGGGGAAGATGGGAATTGTAGTCCAAAACATCTGGAGGGCCGAAGTTTGGGGATGCCTGGTCTAATGCACTTGTACACCCATTCAAGATGGCAGCTATCTGAGCAAGTCCCAGTTTATCTTTCCCATACTTTCTTTTATGTGTCCTGAATCTTCCAGCATTCATATTCATTGGATGTTCTAACGTTATGAGAGAGGAAGAAAAACTTTACTAATAATCCCTAGCACAAAATCTTCCTTTTTCACAGCTGCCAAACACAGGATCAACATCTTCCTCAAGATACTCGCTATGATCCCAAGCTCTCATTCTTGGTCAGGTCAGTCACTGCCACTTCAAACCCAAATTAATATTATTATTTTTTGCACATCACTTTACACTTGTTTACATAGAATTGCATTTGCCATTTTACCACTCATTCTCTTAGTTTGGAGGAGTCATTTTAGAGCTTTTCACAATCTCTTTTTGTTTTAATGACCCTGAACAATTTAGCATCATCAGCAAACCTGGCCACCTCATGCTCACCCCTAACTCTAGATCATTTCTGAACAAATTAAAAAGCACAGTTCTGAATACCGATCCTTGGGGAACTCAACGCTGTACATCCCTCCCTTTGAAGAGATGTCAATTTATTCCTACTGTCTGCTTCCCACTGCTTAACCATTTCCTGATCCATAACAGTGTTAGGATCTCTTACTCGCAAGTAGGACCCTGGCAGAGACATATGCCTGAATGGCATGTCCTCTCCCTCCTGGTCGATTGTTTGGGAGCTTCAAAAGCATTCTTCAGCCCGAACATCACAGCGACTGATGTCAACTGATCCGCAGAGTTTGCACAATTGCGTAACAGAACTCAGTAGCACAGCATTTGGCCAATCTACATTTATTTACATAAAATACACTTGGAGCACTGCAACATGGCTCCCTCTCTCTCTAGCATCAGACAGCAAAGAGCATGAACAAAGGACAATAGTCCCACTTCAGGAAACACAGTAACACAAACATCCTGTCTTCGTCACTTCCCACTGTGGAATGAAAACATATACCATCATGTGATAGACAACAATCCCATGAATGCAAACAAGGGGAATGAATCTCCAACAAACAGTACCTCTCCTCTTGGGCAGTTATGCATGCAGCCAGTTCTTCATACTAAGACTAGAGGATTGCAGTGACACCTCAAGTCTAGCTCTTAATTCTATGATTGGATGCCAGTATAAAGAAGATAGGATTGCTACATGTCATTTTAATTCTGAGTTACAATTCTAAAAAAATAAAAATAAAATACAACTGTCGTCTTAAGAAAAAGTACGAAAGAAGGCCTTTCCCTCCTCTGTTCTCAACTACTGACCATACTGTTGCCAAGATGCTACTATGTCAAATATAAAAGAAAGCTGAAAACCTAGCAAAACAAAAGTCGGAGACAGTACAACTAGTTTGATGCAAAAACATGGCTTGAAAATATAGTCAGTTTGGTATAACAGTAGAGAAGGGTAAATATTGTACACTATGCTATTTGAAATGAGGGAGAAATAAAAATGATCACAGCCAGAGAAAGATGGAAAAGATTATGGCCATGTACTGGGTGCTGATCTGGACAATGAAACAGCTGTTTCATCTTTGCTCACTGCACTCAGGCTTGAAGCTGAAGCTGATGACACCCAATACAATTTTGCCAGCTTTTTGGCACTGCTGGCTGTAACTATAAAGTAAATGAAAGATCAATCTTAAACTGGGTGGAAAATGATCAAGATGTTGGGTTTTAGCCACAAACCAGCAAGGAAATTGCAGTTGGAAAAAATAGCAAATGACAACTGCACCACAGCTGGAGAACATGAGAAGGATTCTTATGCAAGTGATACAACATTGATTTGTTATCTCTGTCACTTCTGCACAGCCACCTTAACGTTAGAAGAAAACACTCACCAGTTAACTAGAAGAAGAAAACACTCACCAGTTAACAGAAAACTAAGCAACTGGAATGTATTTATGAGAATTAAAGATTTCAATTATTCAAATATAACTATGCTAATTATGTCAATTATCTCTAGAATTAAAGATTTCAATTATTCAAATATAACTATGCTAATTATGTCAATTATCTCTAGAAAACTGCTTAATAATGAGAAAATACAACAATCAGAATTGTTCTGCATTATATCTGCATTCCGATATACTTTACATTTAATTGATTCCAGAAATGTCTTACAAAATTAACAACATCTCAATTCACTGATATGATCAATAGGGTTTCATTTTAAATTTTAAGAAACTGTTTAAATTTTGTGACCTCTTTGGTTAGTTGCATCACATTAAACTGCCAGACAAACACCGAAAGCAGATCCTGATCTACTTCACAGGATCAAGTAAACTAGGTCAGGATCCATCTTTCGCATCAAGATGGCAGGCCGATCTGATTTCAAAACTTTTTTTTTTGTTTCTTAGAATCTGCTAGCAACACCAAGTACGATGCTGCTTGTGTCCTTTGAACAAATACCAACAGTTGCCTAGCAGTTGCTTCAGCGACAATTCAGTTTTGCAATACCGAGAAATAGTTGAGTCTTTTTAGTCCACCTACTTTTACATGTCTCTTTTCTGTAAAAGAAGAAAATTAGTAATTTTGCAACAAGACTATTGGATGTGAATAAAGCAAAATCAGGCGGAATAAATGACACTTACTTAAGGAATGACACATCCCATTTTGATGTGTCAGGCAAAATGCAAAGTACTGTCCCTACTCTGCCCCGTAGCCACCTCTGCCGTCTCCTCTGCCAACAGCACCAACCACAGAGAAGCGGCACCAGCGAGATCTTATGTGATCTCTCGCGCTCTGTGAGATCTTGCAATATTTTGGCAAGTTCTCTCTGGAAATCAGTGCTGATGCCAGTGCCACTTCTCCACCAGTGGTGGAGGCAGCAGGCTGGTGGTGGGACCCACATGGGTGTTGCCTGAGGCAGCTGCTTCACCCTACTTCATGGGTGGGCTGTCCCTGACTTAGTTCCATGCAGAAACTTTAGGATCAGCATTGAAATTTGGGGGGGGGGGTGACCCAAAGATACATAAAAAAAAAAATCTAAATCCACATTGAAACACAAACATATTAGACTGCTATTCTGGCAAGCCAATAACACAATGTGAAAAGGAGAGGAAGCATGCAACGGTTTTAGCATGCATCACACCACAAACTGTTTTTAAAATTCTCCAAGTTTGGAAAGTAGGTTCTGTGAGTTCAACAACAGGAGCTGTGAAGCAAAAGGAAAGGAAAAGCCAGAGGACACAGGAAGATCTGGCGTGTGCACTTTGGACTGACTCAGTCACAACATTCTGCTTCAATAAGCCACATGAGCTTTCTGAAAGAATGCATTATTTAAAAGAAGTGCTCAGTTATTTTTGGGGCTCTGAAAACATCTGGGCAATGGCACCGTGTATGAAGTATTAAAAATTTCAAATTCTCATCTCTGGAATGCTAAGGATGTATGACTAAAAAATAATAAATAATAATTTCACAGCTCAGAAAGGGTTGTGATGACGGATTTATGCTATTTTGTTCCCCAGAAAGGAGAGAATTGAATTAGCCTCCTGAACAATGCAGTGTGTTTTACTAGTGCATTATTTCTTTTTTGTATTTTTTTTATTATTCTTTCCATTTATAATGTACGGTATATAAAACAGAGGTAACAATTGCAGCAGGCAAAAATTAACAGATGAAAAACAAAGCCATAAAATATGCATGTAGAATGAATAGTTGCACATGAGTTAAAATAACAAAGACTGGTGCACTATTTCTGAAATCCAAAATGAACTAAAGCAATCAAAGAAGTGAGATTTCAGCTTACTTATTCAACATCATTATTGGAAACACTTTTCTACTGGAGGCTACTACAACTGAGCAAAATATAATGAATAGCTCCATATTTCAAAAACAGTTTTACTTACATAGAATAATACACTGTCACCTTTATTACATTACCATTTTGGAACTGGCATGACGGCAATAAAAGAGAGTCACACAACAATAAAAATAAAACCTTATACTTTTCAATATAAAGTCACAGCCATTTCCTGGTATACAAAGAAATGGATGTGTGCCAACTATCAAGCTGCAGTTACTGGTGCTACATTTTCTTCAAAGGCAATTTACGGGGGTTTTACATTAAAAATCTAGACTCAGCCACTATAATGGACATGATCTGAAGACACATGATACAGCCACTTTGTTAATGCTAAGCAGGACTGGTTTGGTCTATGCCTGAATGGGAGACCAAAAAGAAATCCTATTTATACTACTCTGAGTTCTATAGAAGGAAGATGGAATATAAATGGATGGGGGGAGAGAGAGAACATAATTGGGTGACACACCTAATTAATAGCAAAGTAAACAGCAATAAAGAAGTGGAAAAATATCCAATAGCATATTTATTATAAAAACAGCTTTTCACGTTTTCTGTTTTGATTCTGCATGTATCCTTTGTACAACATCCACTGGAGCACAAATTAGCATTTATTTTAGAACAAAATTGCATATTTTTACATTTTTATTTGGTGCCTCAAGTTGGAGCCAAGGGGCCAAGTCCACAATTATTACCAATTTCCACTGATAGAACAGTTGTATAGCACTGGAATTGTCTTAAGGGGAAGTAGGGCAAATTTCTGACACATTTTTGGCACAGATCCCTCTTCTATAGAGCTCACACCCTGGGTCTCACTCACATGTGTGGTTTATGATGTCTGAACCAATGTAACCATTGTTGGGCTCTCAGACAAGAGACTGAAACTATTACTAGTCATGCTTCGTTGACCGGAGTACCTAACATCTGAAGTGGGCCATAGTCCTTCAACACTATTGTCCAGATTATCTTCACGCAGAGTGGTTGAGTGTGTGCCAATTGCACACAGAGAAAAGTGGGACCTGAATGACCTTTTTGTGACATGAAACCTCCTCCTCCTCCTCTCTGGATGACCCTAAGACAACGCTTAATAAAGAACAGCAAGGGTGTTGTTGTTGAGAACCGTAGAATCACCAATAGTATGGAGATGATTTAGACTGTAACTGGTCCTCATATCAACAAATAAACCTTCCACGTCAATAAACTATTAACTCTCACTGTTCTCATTTCTTCGTGCAAAGTGTTATGGTAATTGCAAGTATATACCGGACGTTTTACTACACTGTATGCTGGATGAAGAGGAATCGCACATACAAAGGGACGTGAGTGGAGAACTCTGGTCTGCACCAAGGTAAGGAGTTGTATATGACTCTGCTTCTGACAGCAACACATCAGGCACAGACATTAGTAAATGAAAGCCTTTCTCTAACAGACATCTACACCTACCGGTAACGCTGCACAGCCATGCAGCCTCATTTCACTCATGATTCCCCTTCATGCAATGCACACGTGTCTTAATTTTGTGTCTAAATTGATCTCCACTAGAAAATTGTATTTCAAGGAAGGCTGACAAATATAGAACACTACAGTTATTTTTAATGCAGATATTGTCTTGATGTAGACCAGATGGTTAGAGGAGAACACATGTGGACATATGCTTTCCCCCCCTCTTTTGAACAGTCACAAGATTGTATAGAATGCACAATAATTACATGGCTTTTACCTAACCTTTTAATGCATCACTGTGGAAAATATCTAAAGCCACAGAGCAAGCATTACGGGGTATATTTTCAAAGCTGAGGAAGAGGCTTTGTATTTGTTGAAGTCAATGGGATTAATGCGGCCAAACCCATATGTTTTTTTTAAAAAAAACACTAACTAAAATGTAGCAAATAGTAGACTGACCTTCAAAGTGAGCTTTATCAAAGGTACTCAAGTTGACATTTCCCCTGAATGAATGTTAACTATTTTAAGCCCTAAATTTAAGTATTCAGCCATAGATCAGAGAAAATGCTACAGTAAACTATAACTATTTATTTATGCTAAAAAATGCACATGCTGAGAGAGCTGGTGTGGTGGCCAGAGTGTCACCGCAGGACTAGGAGGACCAAATTTCAAATCTCAACACAGCTATGAAGGCTATTTGGTGAATTAGGCCTGCTACCATCTCCTGGCCTTATTTGCCTCAAACAGTTGTTATGAGAGTAAAAAATGCATAGGGTAGAGACATGTACCACCTTGAGGAAACATGTGCCATATGTTAGTTAGTTAGTTAGTTAGTTAGTCAGTTAGTTAGTTAAAACAAAATAAAAAATTCCTTCCAGCAGCACCTTAGAGACCAACTAAGTTTGTCATTGGTATGAGCTTTCGTGTGCATGCACACTTCTTCAGATACCACAGATGTGAAACTGTGTGCTCTGCACATACACACACACACACACACACAGAGAGAGAGAGAGAGAGAGAGAGAGAGAGAGAGAGAGAGAGAGAGAGAGAGAGAGAGTAAAAGAAAAGGAAGAGTACTTCTAAAAAAAATATTAGTTGTTTGATTAAACAAGAATGTATCACATATCACTTTATTGATAGAAATAGTACTTAAAAATATATGTAATCCAAATTTCTTAAATTTCTTGTTACATCAATAGGATAGTGCAGATGAGAACTCCGGCTGCAGAGCCTATATGTAGTATAGGAACATGACTTACACACTTAAGCAATCTTGTCCCAGCAGACAAATTGGATTTGCTGTGGGCCTACAAGGCCTAAATATCTTGATTGTATCCCTGATTACTTTTTCTTTGATTTTCAGGTTAGCCTTTTTTCCTTCTTCTGAACCTGACCCCCTACCCCAATTCAAAATCAGGGGCAAGCTGGCTGGAGAGAAACTTGTTTTATTTGTTCCTTATGTACCCCTATTACGTTTATATCCATCCCACCTTTCTTCCTGGGAGCTCAAGGTGACATTCATGAGTCTTCTTTTCCCCATGCTATCCTCAAAGGAACCATGTGAGGTGGGTTAGCCTGAGAGACGGTGACTGGCCCTGTCACATGGTGAGTTTCATGGCTAATTTTAATCCTGGTCTCCTAGGTCCTACTCCACTTAAATATCCTTCCACCATATCCTGCATTTGGGGGCGAGGGGGGATGTAGAAGTGAATAAGCTAGAGAAGGAAAAAAATCTATCCACATAGGTTTGGAAAATTATGAAATCCCTTATTAACAGTCCTGTGTAGTACCTTTAAGATTAACCAATTCAGGAGGCAATCCTGTACATACTTACCAAGGAGTAATCCCCATAGAATTGAGTGGGGCTTACTTCTGAGTAATGTACAGCTTTATATTACTCAGAAATTGTGGCAGCAGAGACCCCCTTCTGAACCAAAGTAAGACACTTTTAGTTAGGTGCTTTTAGTCAAACTGCAATGCTTGAAGTATCCACAGTAATTTGCGGGGGGGGGGGGGAGGGAACCAGAACAACTTGGCCACCCACTGCCCATGCGTACATGACCTCCTCGCAGCCCCACTAAGTCTAGTGGGCACCAGCCACCCCATTAAATAAGTATATTAGACTTTGAAAGCATATTTCACACTGGGTCATTTCCTGTTTTGCAGCCCACAAGCACAACAACCATTCTGCTACTGGGAACATTGCTCTCAGCTCACAGTGCAACAGCCCAATCTATTGAGTGTTTTGTGCTTGTGACAGATGCTGCACAGCCACTAGGGCAGCAGTTATTATTGTTACATTCTGTGACGGTTAAGTTTGTGCAATGTCATCAACTCCCAAACCTTTCCCACTAACTTTATATTCCCCTTTTGTTAATGCATATACTGTTTAAAGATCAGGTGCGTCCCTAGGTGTTGTGGCATCAGCAGCACAGCTTAGACTCTGGACAGCCTGGGCGATAATCATAACTGGATGATATACTCGGAAAATTATGAACTTGATTTTCCATAAATTTAACTGAGCTTGTTATTTGCTTTTCCTTTTAAAAAAGAAAGAAATACTGTATTTTACCAGTGATCAATGAAGAAAGTCAGAAGGTATTATGCAGATTTATGCAGGCATTCATAAACTTTTTCATGGATCTTTACTATTTCTTTAAAATGCTGAATGTCCACACTGTTCACTATTCAAAATGGGGGGGGGGGGGGAAATGTTCAGATACATGCGGAAGCCAAATGCAGATATGGGAAAACATCCTCTTTTGCCCCTAAAGCACTAACCACATAGTTGCAACAGGAACTACATAGATCCATATTCAAATATGTAACAGCCGCTACGATTTGGCTTGTGCTTTCATTTGCAGTGGGAAAAGCACAAATATGACAGATGTTGCTATATTCTGAAGGCATTAGGCTCCTAACTAAAGTTACGTTTAAAGAATAATGTTCAGAACAATACAATGCCGTGTTCAACTTTTAGCTAGCCATTAAAGAAGCAGCTTAACAAATTAACATTTTGATTTAAAACTCATATTAATCCTATCTGCAAATATATAATTCAGATGTTGGTGAAGTGTAACTCCCATCTTCCCTGCCTTTTGGCCATTTTCTCTAGGGCTGATGGGAATTGGAGTCCAACAACATTTGGACAGCCACAGGTTAGCCTCTCCTGCTGCAGAGTATGCTACCTATAGTATATTATTACATACGGGTCAGAAAACGTAGTGTGGATATCAATGAATCACTAAGTGAGGTAAGGAATACACCCCCTGCACCCCCTAAACCTGTTGTGTGGGTTCCCCCAACTCTCTAGAGAAGATTTAGGGGGTGTGGGAGGTATGTGGGGAAAGTAGGGGGGGGAGTCCCATTGTGATGTGTGGACCTCATTCCTTACTTCCCAGGGCTCAGAGAACATACTTCACACAGTCAGAAAACTGGTTCTTTGTAGCTGCCCTTCAGTGGTGGCATGCTTACCCCCTAGAGGACAGCCAAAGAAATATCTGGCTATCTTCTTAAAAATAATGTAACTTTTTTCTTTTAATCTGGCCATAAATCATTAAAATGAAGTCAGTTTTCACATAAATTACTTGTTTAAAGATACATTTTTTACATTAGAGGGGATTTTGTCCTGTTGATTTTATTAGTTACATTTTCAATGATGTTGTCCTCAAAATGGGTAAACTAAAATAGATAGGAGATGATAGATAGATAGATAGATAGATTAGATGATAGATAGATAGATAGATAGATAGATAGATAGATAGATAGATAGATAGATAGATGATAGGTAGGTGATGGACAGAACCACACACTTATACAGTGAACATAAAACAGCTAACAAAACAGAAGACTCCTATTTTTAACAATAAGCACAAGTGTGCTTCTACTATTGAAGAACAGCAAGATACTTATAAGAGATGCAGGGTGATGGCATTCATTTCTTTCCCACTAATGTAGACAAGACATTCTACTTAAGTACACACAAAGAGAAGGCATTTCAGTATTTCTTACCTGCTGCATCGGCCTGCTGCTTCGCTTCTGAGGCTGGTACGTGAGCCAAGTATATAAAATCGGATCGATATTGACTGTTAAGCCCTGCATGCTGGCCAAAAGCACGGCTCCTACATAACAACAAAAATAACAAAGATGTACACATTACACACAAGGGGGGGAAATGTTTTTAAAAATCCCTCTCATCTCGGACAGACCGTGGGTAGTAATATCCCAAACACCTATACTCGTTATTTTCTACAGAACCCCATATATAACTCTGGGGGAGTTTACAATACAAAACAAACAGTATACAGTAAAAGTCAACATTAGAAGGAAGGTTGGGGAGTGGCAGCTGCAATGCAGGGTACTCTCTCATTACACAGTACTTTTTGGAGGGACCCATTCCATGGTTTTGAGTTCAAAAATTGCAATTATTTTCCATTGAGTAGCCACAGGCAGAATACACTTTGAAAACTGAATTACTGAGTTAGAGCATCAGGTGAGTTTATGTGCACACCAGCCACCACATTTTTCCATGTATAAGACTATTTTTTTCCTTTAAAAACCATGCTAAAATGTTGAGGTCGTCTTCTACATGGGTAGTGCATAGGGTAGACATTTGATTGGTTGCTGCCGCAGCTGTCAATTACTGTTGTGCATGTTATTGGTTGCTGCGTCAATGGGTGGTGTTGATTGGCTGACGCTCTGGCAGTTGGGCGGGCGATAGTTTCTGCCAGCGATGGGACGCAGATTTTGTGATGTGTGCAGGTGAGCAATTTTTGGCAATTCCCCCCCCCCAAAAAAGGTCGACAACTCTGTGCCATCTCCCCCAATTTTCTTAAATCTGAGTCCCTAAAAAATAGGGGGCATCTTATACATAGGAACGTCTTATAGATGGAAAAGTAAGGTACTTCCTATAATAATACTGAGCTGGCAAGTTTATTTTACAACAGCACTGGCCTCTCTCTCTCTCTCTCTCTCTCTGTGTGTGTGTGTGTGTGTGTGTGTGTGTGTGTGTGTGTGTGTACTTAGTGAGAGCCCTTATACATTGCCATGGGAATACTACGTCAAAAGATGAAAACATAAAAGACTTCTAGGTCATGGTTACATAGTATCTAATTCAATTAAAATACCAAAACTGAGGAGTTGATCTTGTTCTCCTAAAAGTTAGTAAAAGAAGAAGAAAATCTATCAGCTCTACTGGTATCAGGGTCTCATCATAAATTTGCAGAAGATTTTTAGAGACAGGTGTTGGACAAATGCCTTTTCTTTTTTAGAAATAATTATAGTAACTCAAATTTATTGAAATTCATTCCAAAATGTCTTAAGCATATTTAATTATTAATAAATCTTACATGGATTTCAATAGGCTTTTTTTTTGCAATAAACCAGTGTAGGATTGTAGTATGAGTGCAATGGCCCTTAATTAACTGCAGTTTCCAAACAAGTAGCAAGTCAGCCTTTGTTGTCAATTTTTTGGCCACTCTTGTATCTGGCAAATAATGGAATATACAGAGCTAAAGCCACTTGCCTCTGTGCAATGTATATTAACATAGAAGTAGCCATACATATGCCAGCTCAGAAACCTTCCACATTTTTCATTAAAGAGATATTGGAAACATTATTGCAACCACAAAATCCATAATGTGTTGAATAAGGCAGTAAATAAATATACATGTGAATAAAAAACCCATTTACTTAAAAAAAATTAAGACTTGAAAATATTTTTGCAAATGCTCTGGGGGTTTTTTCATACCGTATGAAGTGTCATATTCTTTCATGCTTACATGATCCAGTGGAGGAGGCTTCTAAGTAAACACTAAGCATCATAAAACAATTATCATACCGCTGTCCTTTGCAAGTAGACAGCTATTAAGAGAAACTAATTAGAGTTTAAATGATTCCCAAGCATTTAACATTCTTAAAGCTAAAATAGTAATGCATTTTTTTGTAATCTAATACTCAGTATAAATATTCAGTATGAAACTACATGGCATTTGTTTTCTACACGGCATAGCAAACTTCGCCATTCTACTAATGTGAAAGGTTTCTGTAGCTAAGAATATGATTCTGGCAAGCATATATTTTAGTAATGGAGGTGGCAGCAAGAGACTCCAGTAAACTAACAAGAAGCATTCTAAACAATCGTAGTCTATTAGTATTACACAAGTTGATATGGCTAATAAAACATATTCAGCTTCCAATATCCCTGGCATAGGCAAACTCGGCCCTCCACATGTTTTGGGACTACAACTCCCATCATCCTTGACCACTGGTCCTGTTAGCTAGGGATGATGGGAGTTGTCCCAAAATATCTGGAAGGCCGAGTTTGCCTATGCCTGTAATATCCAATGGAAAAACTAAGGTGGCTGTCTATGTAACGCAGAAGGGGTGTGGGTGGGTGCATGTTTGAGTGTGGTTTTAATGCACATGAGCCTATAAATAGCACAACTTATCCCATATGAATGTAAGCAAACAACATTCATTTTGTATACAAGACAATCTGGTACATAACAGATCTATAAATCACTAAAAGGAAATATCCAACTGTCTCTAATTTTAGTATAGCAGACAACATTTGGTGTTTTGATGCTACTGCATACTGCCAAAACACTGACATTCCACACATACTTTTCCAATTGGATCCTCCAGAGTACTGTGATAATTTTCAGTTATAGCTGAAGCAGAGGCTAAAGAGTCTCTTATACAGCATGAAAATTCAAACACACACACACACACACACACACACACACACACACACACAAGTTTTATCACATAAGAATCAAAATTCCATGAGGTTTTGCCATAGACTTCAATGGAATGTGCCTGCATTTCATTCTGAAACCATGAAATGCACCCCCACTCTCAGAAATCAACAATTCTCCTGTTAAGCATCTATGCATAATATAAGAAACTAAATTATTTTCTGCAGTAATAAAGTTTTCTGTGAAAAAAGAAATATAATTTTCCTGCTGTTCCCTAAAGACTACTTTCAAGGATGCCCTTGCCCTGGCATACCCAGTATGTCAAGATGGTGGAATAAGGCATTTTCACTGGTTGTACTCAAGCTTTGGAACTGCCCTACAAAGGTGCTCATCTTGTCTCCCTCTAATGTCCTTCAGATGGATTGTATAAACCTTCCTTTTGGGGCTTTAGCCCATGAGCAATAATAGCTTTCTCACTGAATTGCTTTTAACTTAGTGTAACAAGTTTGGTTAATTTGCCTTGAATGGCTGTTTGCACTTCTTATCTTTTTAGTTAAGTGTGCAGCTTTTAGTTTTTCATTATTCTAAAGTTATTTTAATTATTGTTAGCTGCCTTGCTAACAATTAACAATTAAGAAACGATTAACAATTAAGAAGAGACAAGAGTATAAATGCTTTAAATCAAGGGTGGTTAAAACCTTTTCAGCCCAATGACCACCTTCTCTCATGGGCTGCCTTCCACAAGCAGGCCAGACACAGTGGTAGGTGGAGCTTTTTTATATATAGGTTTTGTAAAGCCATGTTTTCAGTCCTCTGGAAAGAAAAGCAAGAGGCAGAGTAATGTAGATTATGTTTGCTCTAACTTACAGAAAATGTTCCATTAAAACCAACTCTTTGCTTGTTCCAGGTACTGTGCACCTTGACTGGCTAGGGGCCATTGTCTGCTGCTCCACTTCAGACATCAAAATGTCTTTGACAAGTCCTGGTGGTTTTAGACATATCATTCATGAAAGTGATCTAGAGAGTGTTGCTAGTTCAGTGAAATGCTCCTGGATTAAATGGGTTATCTAAACCCATTTCAGCCAGGCTTCAGTCTTGGTTGCAAAGCCGCTACTAGAGTAACACTGGGGGACGTCTGTGGGCCCCTGTTAGCATAAATCCTCTGCATGGCACAGATGCTGCATGTGGATGAATGTTTACTTTATGTGATTGCTGTAACTTTCCCACACAAGAGCTCAAGCTGTAACCTGATCTCCTGTCATGTGATGTTCTTTGTTCTCTTTCTACTTTCACTTTCTTCTGAACTGGAGAGTGATGGCTGAACACACACTCTCTGAATAAACGTAGATTAGCACCTACGATTGTTTGCTGTCTTCTTTACCGAAGCCAGTGGCAGTAGTAAGAATATTGGTGATTTACACCCCAATATTCCAACAGTGGTAGCAGAGGATGGTTGAGCTCTGGTTCCGATCTTCGGACCTCTGAAAAGCGTGAAAACAGGCACGTAAACAGGCCTAAATCTGCAGCAGCTGATCCTGAGGAATTTCGCCTGCTTGGGAGTCACCGGTTCCTGCGTTCCAGGGGAGGAAGTGCACGGATAGTCTGCGTTCCTTATCACGGGAACAGTGAGTAACCGGGACTGATTTATAGCGGCAATAAAACCTCTAAAGCAGCAGCTTAATTGCAAATGCCTGCCGAAAGCCTAATTTGCAGCTTCTTTGTACTTTGAAGTCAGAAGCTAGCAGCACGCTTACAGAAGCAAGATGGCTAAAGCCGGGGATTCAGATCAAACACCCAAGAGTTTGTGTCCTTTGTTAAATGACTCAAATTATGCAACGTGGAGTGTTAAAATGGAATGTGTTCTTATCCGGCAAGGACTTATTGAGTTGATTCAGAACGCACCGCCCGTTTTGCCAGGCCACAGGTGGTTGAATCGCAACGCACAGGCAAGGGCAACAATAGTTCTGCATTTGGACCCATCACAGCTGGTTCATATTCGGAACTTAGATAATGCTTATGATGTTTGGACTCATCTTCGGGACGAGCACCTTAGGTTGCGCGCCGGATCAACAATGTTATACTTTCAGAGATTAATTAATTTGCGTCTGAAGGAGGGAGGAGACCTGAGAGCCCATTTGCATCAGATGCGTCAACTACGCCAGGAGCTAGTTGACAGAAACGTCAATTTGGATGACGACATTTATTGCTTTACAGTGCTAAATAGCCTTCCCAAGTCCTATAATGCTATTGCAGCCCAGCTGGGGGCTCAAGACCCTCAGCAAATGACTGCAGCAGGAATTTATGCTTCATTGCTTAATGAGGAGGACAGGACCCGCGCACAGGCGGAGGCCAACGGGGAGCGCGTCTCACCCTCACCTGGTGCATCTGCAGAGACTGCACAAGCCCTTAAAACTGTGGTCAGATGCCAGTTATGCAATATTCCTGGGCACACAGCCAAGACATGCAGACGACCCCAGAAGGACTCAGGAAGTCAACAACAGGCTTCTGGGCCTAAGGGGCGAGGCAGCGGCGGTAGCGGCAGCAGCAGCAGCGGCAGCAGCAAGGGCCCTACTGCACGCAAAATGCTTGTAATGCTCACTCAGCTTGATGACCAAGACGACGACGGGTCTTATCTGATCATAGATTCGGGATCTTCGCACCATCTGGTCAACGACAAGAGACTGTTCCAGACTTTCGAGAAGCTGGACTCCATCGTGTCACAGGCAGATGGCAATTCCTTGAAATCCATTGGAAAAGGAACTATTTTTCTGAAATCTCTAAATTTGAGTATCAGTAATGTGTATCTTGTTCCAGAGTTGAAGCAAAACCTTTTCAGTGTTTCTCAAATTGATGAGAAGGGGTTTGAGCTGTGTTTTCACAGGGGCACCTGTGTGATTTCTAAAGATGGAGAAGTTCTTTTGACGGGACACAGAGACAAAGATAACCTTTTCAGATTATCTTATGATAAAAGTGATGCATGCTTTAATGTTGTTGATGATTGTTTGACAGGTCCAGAGGAGCCTAAGGTGGCAAAGAAGCAACCAAGCAAGAAAGGTCTAACACGTTGTTTCCAGATCGTTTCTGCTCATGT
This sequence comes from Zootoca vivipara, assembly GCF_963506605.1. Taxonomy (NCBI): domain Eukaryota; kingdom Metazoa; phylum Chordata; class Lepidosauria; order Squamata; family Lacertidae; genus Zootoca; species Zootoca vivipara. The sequence goes on from NC_083283.1 coordinate 22,697,931, forward strand.
TTTTGGTCCTATGCCAGAGTCCCTTGGCAAGGCCAAATATTATCTTCTGATAACTGACCACTTCTCTAAGTATACGTGGTTTTATCCTCTGCAAAAGCCTCAGCAGGCTATTGTGAAATTTTCTGAATTTCATGCTAAGGTTGAATTGAAACATGGTTGTAAAATTGAATGTTTATTGACCAATGACATTCCTCTTTTTACTTCACAGGAGTTTCAAGCTTTTTTTGATGACAAAGGCATTCACCACAAGTTTGCCAAAACCCAGGCAGCTTGGGACAAAAGCTTATGTGTTAAGGTTAACACTGAGTTAGAAGCAGGCATGCAAGCGCAACTGCTGAGTTCAGGATTGTCTGAACAACTGTGGGCTGAAAGCATCTCATTTTTCCTTTACCAGTGGCTCAGACAGGTTCCTAAAGGACAGAAACGTTCTCCTTATGAGATTCTGTTCCAACAAAAGCCTGATATGAGCAACACTAAGGTTTTTGGAACCAAAATGTGGGTGGCTTCGCTTGAGGGCAAGCCAGTCCAAAGCATTCTATTGGGTTTTGAGGAAGGTCAATACAGAGTTATGTTGCTTTCTTCCAATGAGGTGATTCTTACTCAAGAGGTAGAACACACTCCTACGCCACAAGAAACATATGTTCTTGATGAATTTCCCATAGGTGCCAATGATTTTGATGATTCCTACACTGACACAAGTTGTAGTGATAATGATTCCTTTGCTGAAGGCTCTACCCCGAGTAGCTCTGACACAGGGGAGACAGTCATACACAAAGGAACTCATGCTGTTTTTAACAGACCATCATCGGATGATGAAAAAGTGCTTGAAGCACTAGATCCACTGTTTACCATTGGTATGAGTTCTCCCAAAAGTCCTGAGGGGGAGAATCTCAGTAAACAGGATTTGCACCTCTCACGCAGGTCTGAGAGGATTAGAAGAGGACCCAAGAGGTATTCTCAGGAGTTTGCCAACACAGCAATTGCAAATTTAGCTGTGCTTAGAACTCCAAAACAGGCAGCAGTCACACAGGCTAAGCCACAACAACAGGTTGTCAAACGCAACACTGTTTCTGTCAACAGAGCAACTGCTCTGGTCCCCTGGAAGCCAAAGCTGGTCAATCCAGTCTCAGAGAGTTCCACAGCAGGAAAGTCCTATTTTGTTTATGACAACTGTCTGTTCACTTCTCTTAATGATGCTCTCACATTTGCATCTTTTTCCATTTTAGGATTCAGGGGAGATGTTAGCATAAATCCTCTGCATGGCACAGATGCTGCATGTGGATGAATGTTTACTTTATGTGATTGCTGTAACTTTCCCACACAGGAGCTCAAGCTGTAACCTGATCTCCTGTCATGTGATGTTCTTTGTTCTCTTTCTACTTTCACTTTCTTCTGAACTGGAGAGTGATGGCTGAACACACACTCTCTGAATAAACGTAGATTAGCACCTACGATTGTTTGCTGTCTTCTTTACCGAAGCCAGTGGCAGTAGTAAGAATATTGGTGATTTACACCCCAATATTCCAACAATTAAGAAACGATTAACAATTAAGAAGAGACAAGAGTATAAATGCTTTAAATCAAGGGTGGTTAAAACCTTTTCAGCCCAATGACCACCTTCTCTCATGGGCTGCCTTCCACAAGCAGGCCAGACACAGTGGTAGGTGGAGCTTTTTTATATATAGGTTTTGTAAAGCCATGTTTTCAGTCCTCTGGAAAGAAAAGCAAGAGGCAGAGTAATGTAGATTATGTTTGCTCTAACTTACAGAAAAAGTTCCATTAAAACCAACTCTTTGCTTGTTCCAGGTACTGTGCACCTTGACTGGCTAGGGGCCATTGTCTGCTGCTCCACTTCAGACATCAAAATGTCTTTGACAAGTCCTGGTGGTTTTAGACATATCATTCATGAAAGTGATCTAGAGAGTGTTGCTAGTTCAGTGAAATGCTCCTGGATTAAATGGGTTATCTAAACCCATTTCAGCCAGGCTTCAGTCTTGGTTGCAAAGCCGCTACTAGAGTAACACTGGGGGACGTCTGTGGGCCCCATGGTGGCTACGCGGTGGGGTCCACACAAAGTTCTATTTTGTCTACCATGCTTTTGTCTACACATGGTTCTGTGAAAAAAGAAATATAATTTTCCTGCTGTTCCCTAAAGACTACTTTCAAGGATGCCCTTGCCCTGGCATACCCAGTATGTCAAGATGGTGGAATAAGGCATTTTCACTGGTTGTACTCAAGCTTTGGAACTGCCCTACAAAGGTGCTCATCTTGTCTCCCTCTAATGTCCTTCAGATGGATTGTATAAACCTTCCTTTTGGGGCTTTAGCCCATGAGCAATAATAGCTTTCTCACTGAATTGCTTTTAACTTAGTGTAACAAGTTTGGTTAATTTGCCTTGAATGGCTGTTTGCACTTCTTATCTTTTTAGTTAAGTGTGCAGCTTTTAGTTTTTCATTATTCTAAAGTTATTTTAATTATTGTTAGCTGCCTTGCTAACAATTAACAATTAAGAAACGATTAACAATTAAGAAGAGACAAGAGTATAAATGCTTTAAATCAAGGGTGGTTAAAACCTTTTCAGCCCAATGACCACCTTCTCTCATGGGCTGCCTTCCACAAGCAGGCCAGACACAGTGGTAGGTGGAGCTTTTTTATATATAGGTTTTGTAAAGCCATGTTTTCAGTCCTCTGGAAAGAAAAGCAAGAGGCAGAGTAATGTAGATTATGTTTGCTCTAACTTACAGAAAATGTTCCATTAAAACCAACTCTTTGCTTGTTCCAGGTACTGTGCACCTTGACTGGCTAGGGGCCATTGTCTGCTGCTCCACTTCAGACATCAAAATGTCTTTGACAAGTCCTGGTGGTTTTAGACATATCATTCATGAAAGTGATCTAGAGAGTGTTGCTAGTTCAGTGAAATGCTCCTGGATTAAATGGGTTCTCTAAACCCATTTCAGCCAGGCTTCAGTCTTGGTTGCAAAGCCGCTACTAGAGTAACACTGGGGGACGTCTGTGGGCCCCATGGTGGCTACGCGGTGGGGTCCACACAAGGTTCTATTTTGTCTACCATGCTTTTGTCTACACATGGTTCTGTGAAAAAAGAAATATAATTTTCCTGCTGTTCCCTAAAGACTACTTTCAAGGATGCCCTTGCCCTGGCATACCCAGTATGTCAAGATGGTGGAATAAGGCATTTTCACTGGTTGTACTCAAGCTTTGGAACTGCCCTACAAAGGTGCTCATCTTGTCTCCCTCTAATGTCCTTCAGATGGATTGTATAAACCTTCCTTTTGGGGCTTTAGCCCATGAGCAATAATAGCTTTCTCACTGAATTGCTTTTAACTTAGTGTAACAAGTTTGGTTAATTTGCCTTGAATGGCTGTTTGCACTTCTTATCTTTTTAGTTAAGTGTGCAGCTTTTAGTTTTTCATTATTCTAAAGTTATTTTAATTATTGTTAGCTGCCTTGCTAACAATTAACAATTAAGAAACGATTAACAATTAAGAAGAGACAAGAGTATAAATGCTTTAAATCAAGGGTGGTTAAAACCTTTTCAGCCCAATGACCACCTTCTCTCATGGGCTGCCTTCCACAAGCAGGCCAGACACAGTGGTAGGTGGAGCTTTTTTATATATAGGTTTTGTAAAGCCATGTTTTCAGTCCTCTGGAAAGAAAAGCAAGAGGCAGAGTAATGTAGATTATGTTTGCTCTAACTTACAGAAAATGTTCCATTAAAACCAACTCTTTGCTTGTTCCAGGTACTGTGCACCTTGACTGGCTAGGGGCCATTGTCTGCTGCTCCACTTCAGACATCAAAATGTCTTTGACAAGTCCTGGTGGTTTTAGACATATCATTCATGAAAGTGATCTAGAGAGTGTTGCTAGTTCAGTGAAATGCTCCTGGATTAAATGGGTTATCTAAACCCATTTCAGCCAGGCTTCAGTCTTGGTTGCAAAGCCGCTACTAGAGTAACACTGGGGGACGTCTGTGGGCCCCATGGTGGCTACGCGGTGGGGTCCACACAAGGTTCTATTTTGTCTACCATGCTTTTAAACATTTATATGAAACTACTGGAAGGTTTGGAGTACAGTTTCACCATTGTATGAATGGCACACAACTCACTCCTTACCACCTGCCTGCTCTCGGCGGGTTTACACTGAAGGAGAGGTATGCAGCTTGGGGATACTTCTGGATTCTTTGCTGTCACTTGAGCTCAGGTGGCCTCAGTGATGGCTCAGTGCCTTCCACCAGCTTCAGTTGTTGACCCAGCTGTGCCCCTATCTGGACAGGGACAGCCTAACTAGTGTTGTCTATGCTCTGGTAACCTCTGCGTTAAATTACTGCAATGTGTTATATGTAGAGCTGCCTCTGAAGACGCTTCGGAAACTTCAGCTGGAGCAGAATTCAGCAGCTAGGTTGTTCATTGGGGCAAGGCAGTTTGAGCCTATAACACAAATCGTGGCCCAACTACACTCCCTGGCAATTAGTTGCTGGGTCCAATTCAAGGTGCTGGTTTTGACCTATAAAGCCTTAAATGGCTCAGGAACACCATACCCTTAAAGACCACCTCTCTCCATATAAACCTACTCACACTTGGGTCCTCATAATCTGAGGCCCTTATTCACGCGCCTCCTCCATGAGAGGTCTGGATGGTGGCAACACAAGTATTTATTTATTACTTGTTATCTATGTGTTAGATTTATATCTCATCAAAAGATCTCAGGGCAGTTCACAAGATCTCTGTAGCTCCCTGTTCGTGGAATGCTCTCCCCAGGGAGGTTTGACTGGCACCTTCATTGTACACCTTTAGGCACCAGACCTAAAGCTGGCCATGATCAAACAGAGACATCAATGTGATATACACATTAATCTAGATGCATGTATGCACCTATCAATGTGCATACCTCCTATGCTGGATGATTATGGACAAATTTCTAAACAGTGGCACAAACAGAATTCCACTGTCATTAAATATCATAAATGTAGAAGATGGCACACACATTATCATTTCAAAGTGGCCTTTAAGAAGATTATAGTTCTGATGCATTAATAGACACAGCTAGAGATGGAACAAACTCTTTTCTGCCAGGACTGAACATATAGGCTACTTTAAATTTGTTAATGCCATATTCCTGTACTGTAATGTATTGATCACAGCAAAAAAGTATGAGGAAATATAGAATGTGTAACTATTTGCCGATTCTGAAATGCAGCTGTGCTTTTTGTCTTTGAAAATGCAGCTATGAAGTTGAAAAGAACAACCAATTCCACAGCATATGAAACAAACCGGAGTTGAGCAGGCAGTGTGTATAACTCTGACTTTGTACTTGTAAACATCCTTTCCACACTGAGCCCTCTGGGACAGTCAAAGAATTCAGTGAATGAACTACTTGAAATAAATAAAGAACACTTGACTTGGCATGCAGTACTTCTAACTGATTAAAAATAAGTATGACTGTTCTTTAGTTTTCCACTTTAAAAATGCTGTGGTAGTAGCAGTAAATTTTAATGTTATTAAAACCTTATAATCCCTGCACGCACACATAGCTTGTTAAAAATCTTTAGACCCCACCTATTTCAAGCCTGGAAATTTTATAACAATCTAGTGAATCCCAGAAAATAATGGGAGGTGCAAACTGCATGTGCCTCATTCAGAAATGTCGGCAACTGTCAGCAATTCTATTTTATGGATGCAGCTACAAATGTTTTTAAAGATAAGGATGGGTAGACTTTGCAATTTCAGGGGTTTATGAAGCCACCTCTAATTGGGCTTTACAGGTTATGAAAGTAACACAGTAGTTATTGTGAGTCCAAGTTACCATGAAAAGCATTTACCAAACCTTAAACACCTCAAAGTCCATTATAAATTTATCCTCAGAAAGGAAAGATGACCAGTACACAAAAATGAGTAAGTTTTATGGAAAGTCAACTACATTAAGCAATTGCAGGTGCAATCAGTTTAGGTGAATACTGAAGTATATTTGGTATGCCAGAAAACAAGTAATTACAGCAAACAAGTCTGGAGACATGATCAACTTGATTTAACCATTAATCACCCAAACTTTATTTATATCTGTCTGGATTAAAACTTTAAAGTAGACATTTTAAAGCCATGCAACCTAGGGAGAAGCTTTACCTACATTGCTAGCGTATGTTCATCATTGTGTCCATATGGGGGCAGTAACGTTTAAGAAAAATAATAACTGCACTATAGATACCTTAATTATTTGTTCAGAAAACTTCCTTAGGTTTTCTCAGTGAAAAATATATATATAAAGCTGTTCGTCAGAAAGAAGTAAATATAAAACATTAAGGTTATGGCCTACCAAACAGCCCTCTTTTAAAATCCCGCTGAAGAATTACATTTAAGACCACCCAGTGTCCAGCTATGTCTCCAGTGTGTATAGGATTTTCCTCTCAACAAAATATATTGGCAGTTTCACATCTTAATGTCTACCTCTGAGTTTCAGTCATGATGTTATCCTGATGAAGTATGTTCCTGGGATTAGCCACTGCTGTGTGTGTTTGCAACTGATCTATAAGGCAACATAAAAACATCACAGTAGATCAGGCATCCCCAAACTGCGGCCCTCCAGATGTTTTGGCCTACAACTCCCATGATCCCTAGCTAACAGGACCAGTGGTCAGGGATGATGGGAATTGTAGTCCAAAACATCTGGAGGACTGAAGTTTGGGGATGCCTGCAGTAGATGGTTAAGAGATTCGACCATCTTTTTTCCCAGTTCCCTCTACTTTTCCACCATGAAATACTGCCAAGTATATGAACCTGTATTGATTGGTCATGGTAAGATATAATGCATGCCTTATCAACAAGACTAAGCAAGTCCGAAACCATCAAAAACCACTGGAGTGCATATGGTGTCCCTTGAAAGCGATAGAACCAGTTATTTGAGTGCTCCATCCCAAACTGACAAGATACCATTAACGAATGGCTGGAATAAGGGCAGTGATGCAACCCGAGAATAATGTGTTCAAATCATGTACAGAGCTGTTTTTCATTTATGGAAAATACATACAATTTAACAGCTAAAATGACTAGGTATGCACATTTTATTCTAAGATAAGATTTTTCCCCCTTTCTTAACCACATTAATAGTCCTTGCCACCAGGTAAGTTAAGTTCCCATCTGAAATTTGCAAATGGGGGCCTGCTGTTTATGTAATTATATACACTGATGGGTCAATTAGCAGGATCAGGGGACTTCAAAATCAGGAGACAGTGCTCAAATCTCACCGTTTGGATTCTCGAGAGTTCAAAGGTCTATTAGCACAGAGATTGTGAGATATTTCCATATTACTTCACAATCTTAACTCAGGATTTATGTCAATTCCACATGCAAAGCCTTTAAGTCATAGAATCATACTGTTCGAAGGAACCCTGGGGATCATCTAGTCAAACCCCCTACAATGCAGGAATATGCAGCTGTCCCTTAAGGGGATCAAATCTGCAATCTTTGCATTAAGTCGTGGTGACCACTGTACCAGAAATGGAAGGAAGGAAGGAAGGAAGGAAGGAAGGAAGGAAGGAAGGAAGGAAGGAAGGAAGGAAGGAAGGAAGGAAAGTTTACTCATGGGTGTGATGAAAATGTATGATGTATTAAAAGAACCCACTAGTCAAATTTATTGGGGTGTACAACAAGCAAGGAAGGTTTATAACTAGGAGTCAACCACAGTAATTTTGTTCTGTTTTGTTTTGTTTTTAAGGTAGGGCGCAAAAAGTTTGGTTTGCATGCAAGTCAAAGACGGGAAAGATTTGTTTGCTCTAAGTCACAGAAGAGTACTATGACTAAATCACAACCTGACTTGGCTAAGACTTAGACTAATGCAGATTTCCGGTGCAGAGAAAGGAAAGGTTTATCTGTGTCAGGTTGTTAGCTCAAAGAACAGACACTGCCCTATCCAGGGCTGAAGAGGGTCAAAGCTATGGAGCATATCTGGTGATTAAGCTGATAGCTATAACTCCAGCTGACTGCCAGAAGGAACTGTAGGGTTGATTACAGATGGAAGTTGCTTAAAGACTGAAAAGATATCAGTTTTCTTCATAATTTGGAACTAATAAGGAGTTTCCTCTATGGCAGATGGATTTTCTCTGCCTACTGGAGCAGGACCTTATTTAACAGTTGTAGCTAAGTATAGTCACAGAAACAGAAAGCTGACAATTCTCTCAATTGCAAATCTGATCCAGGAATGATCTAGAATATCAAAATAACCAGTAAGATCAACTCAGTCATTCACAACCCTCTGTTCTATGAACCTGTTGTTCCATATTTGCAACCTTTGCAAATTTTTATTATAACCCTGCTCACAGTTACAAATTACATTAAAGCAAATTAAACATATGTAACTAGGATCAGGTGGTTTTTTTTGTTTTTTTGCAAGGGCCTCTCCTCTGTTTTGTTCCAGGAAAAAAACCTGGAAGCATGGTTGCTGTTTTTTAAATACTGTACAGAAGAAACCTGGGGGGGGGGGGACTACTGCACCAACCAGCAAAACAAAGAGAGAAAAGTTCTCATGAATGCCACAAATAATGTATTTCAAAGACTGACACATTTTGGAGAAGGTCTTTCATCAGGGCCATCATTAGAAATAAATGTTGTCTAGCCATCCTCTCATATAATTTCTCCAAAATGTTCTGGGATTGTACATAAATTGTTTGTGGCACTCCTAAAATACAGTATGTCAATTTTTGATGGCCAGAGATAAGATGGTTGTGAGGGTTGGGTGTTCTTACTGAGAAAAGTGTGTTTTTTACTTGCTACGTAACTTCAAAAGAGAACCTTGGTAGTCCATTTTTAAATGGTGGGCTTGTTTCCCCTTTTGATGATTTTTGTTTTCTCAAAAGTTCAGTAAGGCAGAAAAATTAGCCATGGTCATCTGCTTCTAAATTTAAGGCATGCTTTGATGACTCTAAAGATTGAAACTGCTTAGGAGTGTGAACATTTTAATATTTGATTCAGAAACCAAACTGGCTCTCTGTATCCTATAAAATTAAATTAAATACGTAGTAAGTTTATGCTGGTGAATGTTTCCTTTGGTATAAAAGTTGAAAGGATAAAGACTTGTTATCTCAACACAGCTTGAAAGACCAGGCTGTAATTCTCTATACACTTTCTTAAGAGTAAACTCAATGGGACTTCCTTTTGAATATAATAAACATATATAGAATTGTGCTGTATAAAGTAAAATACAAGGCCAAGAACCAATTGACCCCTTGTTTTGCTTCTCTGGACATTTCTGGGTCTTTCTTTCTTCACAGTGCACCATGTTAGTAGGGCATGGGATAATAAACCTCCTTTTATACAGGTTATCTTCTGGAGCACAAATTCCCAATAAAGGCCTCAACCAAGGTTAAACATTATACCAGCAGCAATGTTAACCACAGATCAGGCTAAACGGGGGTCACAGTGGATCAGCACTTACAAGTAGCTTCAAACTTGATTTCAAATGCTAAAAATGGGACCAGCAATTATCTTTAATCATTCCTAAAGTTTCTGACAACATAACATTTCACTCTAGAAGGTAGAGAATAAGAACAGATAATGAGGATCATTCCTAATTGCTTGGTGATGATTAGAAAACTGGGTGGATAATCTTCTATACCTCTATCTATATACAGCCATGTAGAAATTTTGGAAAACTAAAGCTTTTGAAAATATCTTTCAAGATCTATTTTTATTAAAAACTAACCCCACCCTGAAATACAACAGTTTATTTATTACAAAACTCAACAAAAGAAGTCCAGTTCTTTCTAAAAACATTTTGAGTTTGCCAGTTTTTGTTTACTTTTGTCTAGTTAGTGATTTCTTCCATTTTTAGTTTTTGTTTATTGCAATATATTGGAAAACTTCTTGATCTCAAAACTCCAAAAGAAAAAACCTAACCCACACTATCATAGTTTTCCTAAGTAATGACTGCAATGACCTCTCAAATCATTTCATGCAGTCTGGTTTTACAGAAAGAGGCATATCATTTTAATGCATTTCCCATTAATATGAAATTGCCTAGAACTTGAGGAGATCATCATCAGCCCCAAATGAAATAGAATTGGCCTCCACACAGTCACTTACGGACACACTGTTAAGACTGTGTTCATGGAAGACAAATTTACTTGGCTACGAATGATCGCCAAAGAAGTACAGTGGTACCTCTACTTACGAATGGAGCTCCGTCCGCCATCTTGGATGCCGTTTAGATAGGATTTTTTCTACTTACGAATTTTTAGATAGGGTTGCTTCTACTTACGAATTTTTTCTCCCAATGCGATCCTATGGGATACGACTTACAAATTTTTTCGACTTACAAATGTGTGTTCAGAAGGCATTAAATTCGTAAGTAGAGGTACCACTGTAGTAGTATTAAAAAGAAAGGAAAAACACATAATGATCTGGTGGAGGTGTCACGATATCACTAGAATACAGTGAGGAGGAAAGTATTTGATCCCCTGCTAAATTCGCCCGTTTGCCCCCTGACAAAGAAATGACCAGTCCATAATTTTAATGGTAGGTTTATTGTAGCTGTGAGAGACAGAATAACAACAGGAAAAACCCCAGAAACCCAGAAGACAAAAACCAGAGATTGATGTGCATTATGATGGTGGTGGTGGTGGTGGTGATGGTGATCATGCTGCTGGTTTTATATGTAACTGAAGTATGAATTTTGTGTAAAGCTGTTTTGATCCCATTGATTAATCTTGGTTTAGACTGCACATATTTCTATCCTGGGACCTTTGAGTGAAGGGAGGATTATAAATACTATTAATAAAATGCATAACAGGCCAGTATATGCTAACACATCTGACCTATACTGTAATAAGGAACTAAGTACTTGAACTATGAAAAGTCGCAAGGAACATGGAGCAAGCTTGCTTTCTCCTGCTCTGGAGGGTAGGACCTGAACCACTGGCTTCAAGTTCTAAGAAAGGAGATTCCAACTAAGCATCAGGAAGAACTTTCTGACAGTAAGAGCTCTTTGACAGCGATTATGATGATTATGGTAATAATGATGATGATGATGATGATATTTTTATTATTTATATGCCAAAAATCTGACTGGGTTGCCTCAGCCACTCTGGGTAGCTTCCAACAAAATATTAAAACACACGCTCCTTCAGGTATGCAGTGGAACCGACTCCCACAAAAGGTGGTGGGCTCTCCTTCATTTGAGGTTTTTAAGCAGAGGTCGGATGACCATCTGTCATGGACAGTTTAGTTGAGGCTCCTGCACTGCAGGAATCCCTTCCAACTCCAAAATTCTATGCTTCTATGGAAACTGCTACTTGCATCTAAGGAACTCATTTCATCATAGGTGAAGTTTTGATGTTTAAAAGGTAGCAACAGAATTTTGTGTGGAGGATAAATGGTAATGTTAGCCCTCTTCTTCAGCCGGCACCTGACATAACATATGATGTGCCTACCACTCCGAGGTCTTAAGGTGTTGTAGCCCAATTTGCACAATCCTCCCCCTGGGCAAATTAACATGCTAACTATGTGGCTGCACATATTAGCCTCCATATACAGCACCTCAGGTGTATGGTGGAGATGGTGTTGCTCCTTCACAACATGAAGCTTATCATTGCATGGTAACGGTCTCAGCTGGCAGCTCAGTCTTACCGACCAAGTAGACTATTGCCTACCAAAAAGCATGCCACAATGAAGTCATACAAGCCTCTGAGCTGGGAAAGCAGATTTTGTATTTTTACTACTATACATGTTCCAACAATTTGCCAACATAAATTGCAAGCTCAGCAGTTTGAACAAGTTATACATTATTAACCATAAGCAACTAGGGGGCTACGTATCATGCAATTTAAGGCAATTAGTCAAGTGCTGTCAGCAAAAGATTCACTTGAGTGCGTCCCAAGTTTCTCAGAAGATCAAAGATAGCCAGTGTTGCATTCAATCCTAACCAGATCCAGATTCACACTTTCGATTAGGTATTTATGCTGATTTCGTGACTACTGCTTTTCCAGATCTATAAGAATAAGTGTGCTTTTGTTTTTTCACTAATATTTGTTTAATTAAGTTAATTAATTACAGCTTAACTGAAGTATTTTAAACTGAAGACCTCACACAGCTTTCAAAGCAGAGTCTGTAAGCTAATCCTCTTTTTTTAAAAAAAAAACACTGGCACTGAGGATGAAGTCAATAAATTGTCAATTAATAACATGCTTACTTTGATGGCTCTTCAGTAATTTACTTTCATACCACTTCATAAATTTCTTAGTACAACTTTTGGAATTTTGAGTGCAGTACCTCTGCCATGGGAAAATTTGGTTTAAATCTGCTCTGCTGCCAATAAACCAATAAGACTAACTGGCTGATAATCCTCCCACACTGCACTGTTTAGGTATATGCAGTCAACCAGTGAAAGTTTAATTTGTTCCGCTAATGGCACAGAAAACTACTCAAAATTATTCACTGTAAGTCTAAACTTCAGCTCCCTTCTATCGTACGGACAAAATCCTAAATCATTCTGTGCTTGGTAACTGAATCTGTTTTATCTTTCTTTTGATCCAAAGCATAACAACTATAATGAGCACTACAGATAACCCAGATTGAATTGCACCTACTAGCAAAAACAATTACGATATGCAAAACGCATTGAAAGAAACTAGTATCTCCTTGGACTCATATAGCCATATATATTTTTAATTTATAAAGTGGTAACATATATTTAAATGTTGATCTTGAGCAAACAAAACATTAGGTATACCATGTGTATCAGATCAAAGTGCATTCAAATGAACTTATATGGCAAACGGAATATAATAGTAAATTAAACTTATAGTAGCAAATGTCCTTTTAAAATGTATCACTCAACACAATTGAGTCTTGAACGCTTATTTTTTTTTCATGTATCCAATTAAGAGCATATTTTAAATTGGGTTATTTTCTGTTAGTTGCAAAGTTGCATGTTTGTTTTCTGTAATCGCTAGCGTACAGAAATTTGGAAGAGATATGAATGGCACCAGGGCTTTTTTTCTAGAAAAAGAGGTGCCAAAACATGGAGGAGCACCCAGCCGAAGCTGTTGAGCTTTGGAGATCTCCCCTAAAAAAAGCTTCTCTGCTTACGCCGCCGCCGCCACCACCACCACCTGCCACGCTACACTGATCGCAGTGCCACCAGCAGCCTCTGTCGCACAGCACTGAGCGATGTGCCGACGTGCCGCAATGCTGCAGAGGTGCCGGAACTCAGTTCCAGTGAGTTACAGCTGAAAAAAAAAGATGAATGGCGCTCATTAAAAGCATTTTTTCCATAACCGAATGCTGCATATGCTACGATTTTTAGCAAAGTTAAAAATCTGCCATGTGAACTGGGAGTTGTCCCCTTCCCTTGTACCAAGACAGCAGTCATAATTAGCAGTAACATGGAGAGGGGTCCATGTCAAAACAAGGGTCACACATTGCCCATTGGTTGGTTCCAGAAAGGCCTGGGGATATCTAATGCTGTCATAGTTGTAGCAGAAATAAAAACAATTTGGGAGTCAAGTAAAACCAAGCTCTGTACAGATGTGCCACTTTCCTTTGTATATTTTGTGCACATCACTTTAAGCTCTAGATATGATCAGGCTGTTAGCAATTTCCTTGACACTGTGGTACGCTATTTCATAGGGTCAACTTGTATACGTGCTACTTGAAGAAACAGCTAGAATAATTCAAGAGGAAAATGGGGTTCAGCTGCTGGCAATAAATTGTTTTCCCCTTCTGTTTTCTCTGAAATTTTAGACAGGAATGCTCATCACTTTCCTACAGTCTTTTCTAAATCCGTTAAGGTCTTAATAATCTTTCTTATGTATAGAAATTCCATGGAGGCGCTTGCTCTATTCAGTGACATCCAATAATGAAAAAAGAGCTTAACATCCAGAGAAGATGCATACCTTACCATGCCCAGGCGGTGTCTAACTGCCCTAAAAACCCACATATAAAAGACAAGAATAGTGGGACATCCCTGAATTATCCCGCTGTTTGCTGCTGCAATCCCTTGTGAGGGGAGAGAAACTCCTGGGGAATACAAGGAGATAAGGCCCTACTCTATGATGTTTTAGCTAGATTGGTGGCTACAGAGCTGCTTCACATACTTGTCTGTTGGTGTGTTTGAGGTCCCCCCCCCCCGCTGAGTCAGATAAGGAGTTTGGTTTTTGTGGGTAGCTCATTGATTTGGATTTTGTGCTAGCTCATTAATTTGTGTAGCCAGTTGTGCCACTTTACAGAGGACAGTCCTCTATTTGAAGTGTCATGAAGCAGAACTGAAGAGTTGGAAGGGACCCCAAGCATCATCCAGGCCAACCCCTCTGAAATGCAGGAATCTCAACTAAAGCATCCATGACAGATGGCCTTCCAACTCCTGATTATGGTGCATCACCTTCTGAGGTAGCCTATTCCACTTTCAAACAGCTCTTACCACTGGAAAGTTATTCCTAATGTTTTGTAGGCAATTCCTTTCTTGTAATTTGAATCCATTGGTTCAGGTCAGACCCTCAGGAGCAGGAGAAAACAAGCTTGCTCCATCTTCCACATGACAGCCCTTCAGATATTTAAAGGTAGCCATCATATCACCTCTCAGACTTCTCCAAGCTAAACAAAGCTAATTCCCTCAGCCCGCTGCCATGAGGCTTAGTTTCCAGATTCTATCATCTACACACATTCCAGGTTGTCCATAACCTTCTTAAACTGTGGTGTCCAGAACTAGAGACAGTACTCCAGGTGGGATCTGACCAAGGCAGAATAGAGTGGTACTATTGATTCCCTTGATCTGGACACCATAGTTCTGTTGCTGCACCCTAGGATTGCGTTCACTTTTTTGATGCTGCATCACACTGCAGACTCGTGTTACTCTTGTGGTCTACTAAGACCCTTAGATCCTTTTCACATGATCCTTTTTACCTGGCAAGCCAGGGGTCCCTCATCTTATATTCATCTGCAGATTTGATGAGCACCCCCTCAATTACTTCATCCAAGTTGTTTATAAAGATGTTCAACAACAATGGGCCTAAGACAGAACCCTGCAGCACCGCACTTATACCTTTTTCCAGGATGATGAGGAACCATTAATGAGTACTCTTTGGGTTTGGCAAGTCAACCAGCTACAAATCCACCAAACAGTTACCTCATCCAGAACACATTTTACCAGCTTCTCCACAAGAGAATCATGGGGTATTTTGTCAAAAGCCTTACTGAAATCAAAATACACTATGTCCGCAGAATTCCCCTGGTCCATCAAGCTTGCAATTCTATCAAAAAAAGAAATTTGTCTGCTCAGACTTCTTTTTGAGAAACCCATATGGCTCTTAGAAATCACAGCATTCTTTTCTGAATGGTCACAGACCAACTGTTTTATTATAAGTTCTAGGACCTTTCCTTCTTGGGAGAAAAGCAATGACAAACCTAGACAGCATCTTAAAAAGCAGAGACATCACCTTGCCTACAAAGGTCCGTATAGTTAAAGCTATGGTTTTCCCAGTAGTGATGTAAGTGAGAGCTGGACCATAAAGAAGGCTGATCGCCGAAGAATTGATGCTTTTGAATTATGGTGCTGGAGGAGACTCTTGAGAGTCCCATGGACTGCAAGAAGATCAAACCTATCCATTCTTAAGGAAATCAGCCCTGAGTGCTCACTGGAAGGACAGATCGTGAAGCTGAGTCTCCAATACTTTGGCCACCTCATGAGAAGAGAAGAATCCTTGGAAAAGACCTTGATGTTGGGAAAGATGGAGGGCACTAGGAGAAGGGGATGACAGAGGACGAGATGGTTGGACAGTGTTCTCGAAGCTACGAACATGAGTTTGACCAAACTGCGGGAGGCAGTGGAAGACAGGAGTGCCTGGCGTGCTATGGTCCATGGGGTCACGAAGAGTCGGACACGACTAAACGACTAAACAACAACAACAGGACCTTTCCTGGTATAGACATCAAGCTCAGGAGTTGCCTGGGTCTTCCTTTTTACCCTTTCTGAAGATGGAGACAAAATTTGCCCATCTCCAGTGTGTAGGGACCTTACCTGTTCTCCAAGAATTCTCAAAGATTATAGACAGAGGCTCTGAGATTACAAGTTCCTTTAGTACCCTTGGATAACCTCTTTTTAATTTCCTATAATTGGATACAAGGTGTTCTGTAGTTAATGGGCAGTGAACTGAGGTGATCACAGTGCCCTCACCCTACTGCAAATAAGCCTAAGTGCATTTAATTGAAATAACTGTATATTCTTGACCACGGGACCTTCAATGAGCAAACACTGGAACTGCCATAAATCATCACTAAGAGCTTTCATCAATACTTTTAATATTTATATGTAGTATGAAACTTTATAAAGATTAGCTCCTGAATTTGCTTTTTTTCCTGTTTCCTCACTGTTCCTTTTTCCCTTTGGTAAGGACTGGTGTGTGTTTGTTTTTTTAATGTTGGCACCCTGAAATCTTGAGATGCAGTGGCAACAACTCTCCCCATTTACTCTTTGCTTCATTTCCCTCTCCTTTCTATTTGTCTCCCCATGCTGAATTGTATATCATAACTCTCTTGAAGCAGAGACCTAACCACTCATACTTAATTGTTTCATAATACAGTAACAATCACATCACCACTTCAAAAAGCTCTAAGTAAATAATTCAACTAACCAATTCCATCAGTGCAAGGACTTCCTTTTGCACAACTGACCCTCCTCCTCGCCTACATGTGCAGCCCAAATCTGCTCCAGAGGGTTGGGGAAACCCCTAAAACAGAATTAGGGGGCACATGGGCAAAGAAGAGAGAGAGAACATTATGTTGCACAAGCATAGCCTTGCACAGATGGAATATTCCCAAAGTGCTTCACTGTAGATAACCCTTAGTCAGAAAAATTCCATTAGTGCTGCCTAGAGAACAGTGAGAAGGACCTTAAGTGTGATAAGCAGATGCTCATTCATTGAGCTTTAGCCCCAGTTTGAACAGATGAGAATACAGAATACATATGAACAGCTGAAGTCTAAAAATCCATATTATCTATCTAGAAATGCTTGAATGTAACACAGTTGCTTCTGTCTTTCTACATATCCATAAAGCTCTAACACCTTTAAAGGCTGGAATTAATTGCTTTGATGTAAAAATAATAAGCACAGAGAAACTAAACCATCACGTTCCATTTCCTTCAGGGCTCTCCCTCAGGTAGAAAACACCAGAAATAATCCATAATAAATAACAGGAATGGAAATCAATGCGCTATGTCATGGAACCAAATACATTGTTCTACTTCACAAAACACCAAAAATTGTCAAAATTGCTCTACAACTCAGAACAACAAATCAAATATTCTCATTCTGCTTTGCTTGAGGAAATGGACAGACTTGGAACAGCCTGAGTACTTCCAGTCAAATTCCATGACACTGGCTCTCCGGAGATGCAAAAGGAGGGAGAAAACTTGCTTCTGAAGCAAAGACCAAACAGTTTGCCAACCACTATTTGGATAACTTCTTTGAATTGTTTTTCATTCTTCGGCTTTCCTACTTTAGGACCAATTTTCTTAAATCCCTTTGAGGAAATGATTGTATTTTGCACCACATGAAGCACGCTGTTAGATATAGAATAGGTACATATTTTCCTCAACTTGTATCATTATTAAAATAATGTGCCACAGTACAATAAAAAACATTGAACAACCTTTTTTTTTGCTCTTATATTTGGCTTTCTGGCTGCCAAAACATTGGCTCTGGATATTATCCTGGTTGCACATGTCAAAAATGACAACTCACTTGTCAAACTTAACTGTAATTGAGTTCAAGTTACTGAAGGAGTTGCTTATGTTTGTAGACAGTCACAAAGAAGAGACAAAGGAGAAGAATAATTATGTAATACGGCCAATTAAACCTTGAAGTTATATAAACTGACCAAGTTCACAACTCAGAATGTGACTAAGGAATAATGAAGCTAGTCAGTAATTAAACTGATCATGTCTCCCTGAAGACAGAAACAATAGACACCAGCTAGTAGCTGACTACTCACTGGAACATTTTCCAGCTGTTTAAAGCAAAGACTTCAGAATGCATGCATGCATCTTATTTTCCCAGGATTTCAAAGTCCACATGCAGGCTGCTGCTCAGCTATTATAAATGAGTAATTCAAGTAGGGCACGACTACATCTTGTATTAACTTAATAAAGATGTTTCACTCCAAATACATTAACATTTGTGTTTAGCCATCCCTTTTGGAGGGTCTGTTTGCCTTATACCATACTTTACTAATAGTAGGAGAAATTAAGATAAGTTATTTTTAATTCTTTATTAATTTTAGACTTAAGATTTAAAATTATTTGATAGTTTCATATGTTAAAATGCATTACCATAACAAGTGTACCATTTTCTTCTGCAAATATTATCCAATATATAAACCATCAAAAATTAGTGTGCAAGTTGGCAAATATGTGCTAAATTACTTGTTGCATGCAAACAAATTACTACATTTCAGTCAGCAGCGTAAAAAATGAATATATTATTGCTGGGCTACATTGACAAAATATTCACCATTTAAGTAAATGAGAAGCATTAATAACCAGCATGAACTTCAGCACTAAATGTGCTTTTTGAGGTCTTCAAAATGAGTGAGAAAGAGGTGGAACGGAGGGCTTCCCCCATCTGTCCAATGACTAGAAAATGTTCATGTTAGAGGGATATAAAATGTTCATACTCTCAGTCTTGTGGACTTCTTTGTTCTCTCAATGGAAATAATCAAGTATCTATTATACAATCACAGCTGGAAGGCAAATTATAACACATACAATTCATATGCACTTCTGGCGAACCAGAGCAGCACATGGAAACGCCGTTTAGCTTCCCGCTGTAGCGGTACCTATTTATCTACTTGCACTTTGACGTACTTTTGAACTGCTAGGTTGCCAGGAGCACTTCTGTAGTACGAAGTCTATGTTATAAGAACCCATCTACTTCAAAAGATATCTGGTGTAAACTAACCAAAAGATAGGAGTGAAGTACTTTGTAGCATTGACCAAAAAGCAGACAAGGGAATGTATCCAAACAGCACTGAGAATTCAGATGTGGAGGACACAATATATTTAATAGCAGACACAGAACTACTAACATTTTATCAGGTTTCCCACTCCTGTCCTAAATTTCCCACCAGTCCAAACTACAGTGGTACCTTGGAAGTTGAATGGAATCTGTTCCGGAAGTCCGTTCAACTTCCAAAACGTGTGGGAACCAAGGCGCAGCTTCCAATTGGCTGCAGGAAGCTCCTGCAGCCAATTGGAAGCCGTGGAAGTCATGGTAGACAATCGAGTTCCAAAAAACATTCGAAAACTGGAACAATCACTTCCGGTTTTCAATCGTTCGGGAGCCAAAACGTTGGACTCCCAAGGCGTTTGAAAACCAAGGTATGACTATAGTTCCCTCCCTGTCACCACTACTAGCTCATGGAGACAAGCTAAAATTGTCCTTTGCACTTGAATGGCAATAGGACCTGAAATCCTGCAGGAAGGGACTAATGAGGAAACAGGCAAGAGAACTTCTAGCTGCCATCATTTTGCAGTTCACAGTGGCTGCATCAGACTTCTCCTTCCCTGCACTTAGATAGCAAAAAGACCAGCAGTCCACAGGGGAAGGCAATAAGGAACACACAGCCATTGCCAGCAATTGAGGGAATGAAATAGCAGTGGAAAAAGCCTCAATGACCTAATGAAAGCAGCATGGGGTGGGGTGAGGTGGAGAGGATATGCTACCTCAGAGCTATGCTATTCGTTAGAGATGGTAAAAATTGCCTTAGTATAATTGCACTGTATTATTTCATATATAAAGTGCCCTGTGGGTCCTTATGTATCATGAAGCAGGATAGAAATTTGATAAATAAATCAAATAAATAAAAAGCACGACAAGGGAAGGGTTTGTACATTTCAGTGTATGGGTAGTAGACCTGTTCCTGTCAGATTATTGAGGCTACAGGCACAAAAATACAGGTACATTCCATAAAGCATAGAACTACATACACAGAACTGTAGTGCATTGAACGAACTTCCTTTGTCTATAAAACTACCACTATTCCCTGATTAACCAACAGTTGTGCCTATGGAGAAAGCTTTGGATTTGCACTATAATATGCCCCTAACATAATCTGAAACTGCAACAGGAGCAACACAGGAAATGCATTGTTTCTCACTTGCTATAGGTAGCTAGATCACAACATTTCATAACCCTAAAACTGTCACAGATTTTTATAAGCCAGCAGATGCAGAAGTGATTTGGGGCTGAACAAGGTTCTCTGAAGTATTCAAAGCCCCTTTACAGAGTAGAAAAGAAACCAGTTACACTTGTAGAAACAACTTACAGGAGATTAGACTTATTTACGTTAGCTAAACCTTTCAAATAGCTATAATTTAATTCTTATGGCTGCTATTGTTTCTAAATCAGCAAGATTTCATTTTTAAAGTACTGCATTTGCTCATATCCTTTCTGTTTCTCCTATTTAATCTTTATAAATCTGAAATGCTGAATTTGCTGTATCACAATTTCCATAGGAACAGAACATTACATCATAAATACAGAACTATGACTTCACCACAGGATCTGGCAGGAGGAGAACCTGCATAGCATCAGAAAAAACAATTTCTTCAACCCATAAAAGTATCTAATAGCAACTATGAAACTCAGACCCTAATTCAGAAACATACCACAGCAAAACATGTACTAATTCAATGACTGCTGTTGGAATGTTGTTGTCCCTTTAAAGAGGTTAAGCATGGTGTGTGTGTGTGTGTGTGTGTGTGTGTCATATCATCAGGTGCTAGTGCTATATAGTGTGAAATATCCTGGACACCAAGGGACCCAGGTGGCGCTGTGGTTAAACCACTGAGCCTAGGGCTTGCTGATCAGAAGGTCGGCGGTTCGAATCCCTGTGACGGGGTGAGCTCCCGTTGCTGGTCCTAGCTCCTGCCAACCTAGCAGTTCGAAAGCACGTCAAAATGCAAGTAGATAAATAGGAACCGCCACAGCGGGAAGGTAAACGGCGTTTCCATGTGCTGCTCTGGTTTGCCAGAAGTGGCTTTGTCATGCTGGCCACATGACCTGGAAGCTATACGCCGGCTCCCTCGGCCAATAATGCGAGATGAGCGCGCAACCCCAGAGTTGGTCACAACTGGACCTAATGGTCAGGGGTCCCTTTACCTTTATCCTGGACACCAAGTACCTTAGAGATTACTTCCCCTGGGGCAACTGACACAATCAGATGGGGCTCTTTTCCTAAACTCTGCTCTAGACAGAATCATTCTGTATTGGTTTGGAGCTGGGCTGCATGTGTGTGCATGCACATTGGTTGACAAAGCTGTGGAATTTCTTTTAAAAAAAAAAGCCTATCAAGAAACACCATCAATATTAGAGCACAGGTTAAACTCTATCTGTTCTGCTACACCTCAAAGGAAAGTAAATGGTGCCACAGCCATTTTATTATTTAGCATTTATGTGGTCAACTTTCTGTTATTGCCAGTGTATTCTGTTATGTACATTTTTTTATTACTAGTTTCACACAAAATATTATGATATATTTCCACACAGTGCCATCTGGAAATCTCCCTAAGAGAGACAGAAGCAATTTAGAAATTGTAGATGGCTCTCATTCCTTCTGGAGATTATGGACAATGAACTATCAAATACTCATCTTGATATTATTTTTACCTAAGCAAACCCTATGTAAGAATTTAAACTATTTTTAATCTGCTCTTCAAAATTACAAAAGGACATTTTTTAAGTCCAACTGATTTCAGAGGGACTTAAATTCAATGAGACTTAAAAGCAATTACTGTTGGCTTCATCAAACTTTACAGGACTTTTTCTCTTACCAAGCATTCAAAGATAAAGTAATGAAAATATATCAAATTCTGTGGGAAAGATTAAATTATTCCATGCCCCAGTGAAAGTACCTTGACCACTGAGTACTGGCAGCTATCCTAATACTTTTGAAATTATTCATATGAAGATTAAAGACTATTTTGTTCCTTATTCCCACAACTGACTGGTATGGTAAAGAGATCAATCCCTACTTTCAGATGTAACATCTTTAACATTTGCTCTCTTTCTGTGCCTGTGATTAAATGTAACATTTTGAAATCCCAAAGTTCTGAGAAAAGCATAAATCCTTGTCTCACAGCTGCTGTTTGACTCTGAAAACACATGCATTTTCTTTTCAAGCTTCGGCCATCAAGAAATCCCAACAGACAAGAGCTGGAGAACACCTGTATCTCTTCATTTAGTTCCAATAATGGCATATAAACTTCAAAATTACAAAAATAGATGCTATGTTCAGCTGCAGTTACATTTTGCTCCTAATTCCCGTGAACAAAAATGCTAAGGGCATGAAATCATTCAAGCAAGCTCTGTCAGCAGGAGGATAAGATTTTTATTTTTTTTTGCACCAGAAATCCAGTGGGAACGTGATAGAAAACTGGCAACAATTACAGATAAAGTACATAGTTAAGTCCTCAGGGAGAGAAGAGGAAATGTAACAAGATAGATGGGTATCATTTTTATGCTTTTATGCCCAAATCATAAATGTGAATTGTCTTTAATTACTACAATGCTTTAATGCAGTTATTATATATCTTAAAAGCCCATCAGTTAATGTATTAAATATTTTGATCATATGAGTTTACGTTATATATATATATATTTAAAAGCCACACTGTTTGAAGTCTAGACCCTTTTAGAGATGATGGCATCTTGGACCTGAATTACGAATGAGAAATATGGGCAACTTCATCTTGCCCTCTCCTGAATGCAAAAAAAAAGTGAGGCAGCAAACCTGGATTTATGCCCATCCCTTCCTTTCCAATTAACCCCACTGAACAAAATTAACCTTTACAAAGTATGCAAGTATCAAGTAACATTGTTGTTGCTGCTATAATTTATGTTTCTGCAGATTGTAGTATGGGACTTGTTCCTTATACTTTGGGGGGGGGGAGTAAAAAAAGGTAATATGTGAAATATCCTACCACACCAAACATTATTAGGATGCAGAAAGGCCTAGATTTCCCCATTAAAAATTAAGAAAGAAAAAGAAGTATTGCTTTGAAAAATATGAGTATTTGCAAATACTTGAAACAAATTTATAGTATTGTTTTTGCATGGCTTCTACAGGATTAACAAAAGCAAACAAGATCAAACTTCAACATTATTAAGGAAATGTGGCATATAGTTTAATATTAATGCAAAATCAAGTGATTTATTATTACATTTGATATGCACAATTGGGAGATTCCCATGCAATAGACTCCAGTACAGTAACTAGGAACAATAGCCACCTTGGGGTGGTGAACAAATTTTCCAAACTACATAAGTAAAAGAAAGAAACTTATGTTTTAGCATCTTATGATTTGATTTGGTTTATTTCCATCTGCTTTCCCAACTCATTTATTACTTTACAGTCTCGTTCTTTCTGCAAGTAAAACAGTTTCTGAGTCTTCACATTCAAAACTTGTTACTACCTTCCTGATTGTTTTTGCCCTCTGAAAACAGGTGGACAAATCAGGCTAATTTGCAAATATGAAATGCAGCATTATGTCTGAGTATGTATACTGCATATCACTATCCTGAAACCACTTCAGATGGTTAAATGAATGACAAGGAAGCACTTCCTCTCATCATGCATCTTGGTCTGATCTAAAGGGGGGGGGGGGGCGCTTCTTTCAAAAACTGGAGGCAGCTCTCAATGTTTAAAGAATATATTGATTTACTAACAAAATATGCTGAGCATGGGAGTTAAAACCAAAGCCTGGCCTTTTTCAGCCAATTAAAATTATTGGATTCCATCCTCATTTTTCATGTTGGCCCAATTAATGGGTCTCCATGACATCCTGCAAACGGGTATGATTTCTTTTAAACTGCTTACAGGTTTCATTACAATCAAGTGGTATATAAATTTTGTTAAATAAATAAATAGGCAAAATGATGGAAAGCGGCAAGGGATGGCTCAGAGTTGCCATACAACATTCAAAATGTGTACAGCAAAAAGCAAGACTAAAAGCTAAATACCTAGTTTGCACATAATTCTAAAGAGCTCCTAATAACATTTCAGTCATTTAATGTAGCAAATACTTAGACTGTGTTCACATTTTATGCTAAACCATTGTTTAGCACTGCCTGAGCATGCCTGAGTGAAATATCAAGTTAACTTGCTCCCCATTACTCTTTCACCTTCCCCCCCACAGCTGGGAGGAGGACTTCACTGGAGTTTATTCTGACCATTACAAAACGCTTTCTTAATGTCATGTCTGAACCCGAAATCCTGGTTAGTTTAACAAGTCATCATTATGACCTATGGTTTGAAGTTGACTTGCTATGAAATTTATTACAGAATTAGGGGCAGCATGAGAGCTCAACATTTGGCTCAAGCTTGTCCACATAGGACTAAAGTAGTTGCCAACCTTTTGGGGCCAGTAGGTCCACCTGTAATTTTGTGAAAGTGTCATTGGCACCAGAAACAAAACAGCTGTTGCAAAGAAACCAGAAGCCTTTTTACTGGGAATAGTAGGGGAGGAAATCCCCAAAAAGGACATAACATTCTTTCTGTATGCCACATCTGCTGCGAGGTTACTACTTGCCAAGAACTGGAAGACACAAGATATACCAACCATAGATGACTGGCAAATGAAGATGGTGGGCTTTATGGAACTTGCCGAACGGACTGGGAGACTCCGTGACCAGGAAGAAGAGGAGGTGGAGGAAGATTGATAGAAATCTAAGTTATACAGTATCTTGAAAAATATTGTAATATTTAATATCCCTTAGGGAAAGTGTTGGAGGCTGTCGGTGTAAATATAGGGAATAGGTTAAGTTTTTAGTTTTTGGGTTTTTTTAATAGTTAGATTTTGAGGAGGTATGAATTTTGGAACTGCCAAAGATGATTTGACATGAAATTCAGAGGGAGGGGATTTGGGGGGGGGAGTCATTTACCATTGTTTAAGAAAAAAGTATGAATTTATAAGAAATATTTTTGTTTATTTGTTTTTATGTTTGTTTGTTTTATCTTGTAAAATGAATAAATATTATTATTTTAAAAAACAGCCGTTGCAGGAGTTTCTGCCACATTTAATAGAGCAGAAAAAGAGAAACACAAAATTGCATGGGAATGGCCACAAAAGAAATGGAAAAAAGGCACATACCGTAGATCAGCCACTACTGTGCTCATTGACAGAGAAAAGCTTTTTGCATCCCTACTCATTTCAGAAAAGAAGGAGGGTAGGTGCCCAATCCTGGCATCCAAAGAAATGTGGGCATGTTGGGGGGGGGTAAGCATAGGAGAGGTCAACCAGTGCAAACAGAAACTCATGTGCATTATGGGTTTCAAAGAAGATTTATTCAAACATTTCATAGGCTTTGTAAAAAGGGACTGGAAGGCACACTGGAACCTGCCAGGCAATGGGCTGGCAACCCCTACAGTAAAGCATGAATCATATTCCTTTTAAAAAATAAACGTAGCACAAGGACAATATATATGCAAAGCAACCTAGGACCGTGTTAAGATACTATACCTTGCAGTGGAAATTGGAGTTCTTGGAAAAATCCAAAATTAAACGATAAATGACAAGAACTCGGGCCAAAAAGGATAGTTTCAAAAAGGATAATTTCAAAAAGTCTTCAGAAAGTTTTATTCAGGATAAATTCCAGTAAGCATCAACATCAGGACAAGGCCCTGTTTCGATTATTCTTCGTCAGCGAGGTTTCTCAGGTCTAAGTGTACCAAGTATGTTTGCCTTGGCTGATGAAGAATAATCGAAACAGAGCCTTGTCCTGATGTTGATGCTTACTGGAATTTATCCTGAATAAAACTTTCTGAAGACTTTTTGAAATTATCCTTTTTGAAACTATCCTTTTTGGCCCGAGTTCTTGTCATTTATCGTTTAAGATACTATACCTTAGCAGAACACAAGAAGATTCCAGTAGCTGGCTTGAATTTCAGCTTTCCAAATGAGATTGCAGTGCCTCTCAACGTATTTCACAAACAATGTGAGAAACAAATAGTTTCCATTGGCTTCCATGGGTTCCCTTAACACTCTTTACCATCCTTTTGAATACTATATTAGATACAGGAAGATAACACAATGAATATTTCTCATAATTTCTGCACTCACCAGAACTGTAGCTGTGGTCTTTATGTTGAGGGATCTGAATTGTGAAGGCAAACAAATCTGGAGCAAGGAGAGACTCTGGCTTTCTGCTTTCATTAAGCCATTTGCTGCTGTATAAATCTCTGGTATCAGATGGGCCTTGAATTAAAGGGATCAGCTTCTCCTTTCCACCATCCCCTAAGTGTATTATAACAACAACATTGTGGTTTAGTGAATAGATGTTCAGTGAACCTCAGAGAACTATATAATCACAATGGCATTTATTGTATTGAAGAAGCCAGATAACATTGCCGTTTCTATTACTAAGGACAGAAATAATCTGCAAATAATAATTTCCAAAAAATGGTCAGAATATATTAAATAATTTGATAACGTTAAAAGATGATATCAGTAGTTTACCTGCAAACATTTTAAGCACATTCAAGGTATTTTAGGGCTAAACTGCATGAAATGTATGTTCTATGGAAACATTAAATGCATCACATTTCAGAGCTTCAACATATAAAATAAACATCTTAAAATGTTTACTTCTCTGTGTTACTTGAACACATGAGCTTCAGTCATACATACGCTGATTTATCATAGAAGCCTCCTCAAAATCAGTTTTTGGAAAGAGAGCAAAAGTGTCATGAGGAGGTTACTGTCTTCCTATTATGAAGACTAAAGGACAAAGATAAGTGAATCAAGTTCATGACTAATCTGCCAACTGGCCACAATGCTGTGGTAGGTTGAACATAGCATCAGCCTTACTGACTTTATAAAGTGGAAGGCAATTTCTCTTGAAAGATCACAGATAAAATATTCACTTGCTCCAAATAATTATTATGCATATAATAATTCTTCTGCATATGGGACAAACTGGATAAGACAGCTGCTGGCTGCCACATCCACTTGTCAAAAACTAGAGAAACTGCCCCAAAGCCAGGAGAAAAATATTTTGAGAGGACTGAGAGACTGTCCAATACATTGCTCTCGTGATCAGCTACATACCTGAACAATACGGAAAACAAGAGAAGGGTAAGGCCAACCAGTGCAAAGACTCCAGATTTATTGAAAGATTAGCTTTAAAATGTCTCTGAATTCCCAACACATTTGAAATGCCCTCCTCAGAGGACATTGCACTGCTGTTTTACAGTGACAGGTCATAGAAAACACTGTTCTCCCCAACTTAGGCTGATTTTGCAGTTTTGCCATTTCAATATTGTAACTGGGTGGTAAGCGGCAAACCGGGAGGGTTGACACAGTGTGTAACCATGGCAACATAAACTAACTAGAAGAAAACAGCTTTTTCCATGACTAAACTACTCTATATCCAGTGTCCTGAGGAAGAACATAGGAATGCTGAACGTTTTAAAACCAATTTTCTGACATAAATCTGATATATCAATATGGTTGATATGGTCAAAGACATAAAATCTGAATACAAATATTGTTCTCTCTTTGGTATATGTTTTCAGTATGAAACATTGATTATTTGTTTATTTTTTACCACCCACTTTGGGGGCTGCTAATGCAGAATTGTCTGTACCTCACTTGTTTAAGAGATGCTGTATGTATAATTTAGCATGAATATCCCTAGGGAATTGATGGCCAAACTGGTTGTATCCTCTTTATTAAATACTAGCTGACCCGACCACGCATTGCTGTGGTTCTTTCCTGATTCCCCCCCCCACTCTGTCCGGACACATGACTTATCCTGCCGCCTCCTCCCCCCACCCGGCCCGGCTCATCCCTGTGACTGCCCCCATCCTGTCACGACCCATGAGCTATCGCACCCCCTTTCCCCCCCACCCCCACTCTGCCCTACTCTGCCCTACTCTGTCCTGACCCATGAGGTATCAAGTCCCCTTGTGTTGTTTGTAACTTTTTTCTTTTTATGGTTTTTATTGTGATATAATTGAGGAGTATTTGGTGTTGAGGAAGGTTGGGGAGAGGTCCATTTGGGCAAAGCCCAAAGCCAGGGTAGAGAAGTCCGTTTGGGCAAAGAGAAGGATCGGGGGTGATGATGCGTCCCGGGACCCAGAGAACTACTTTAAAAAACCCGACCGGGGGGGGGGGGGACAAATAGTGAAGCCCCACAGCCCCGTAGCAGCAGAAGGCATATTCTGAAGTGCCCAAGCTGTTTGGTTCCATAAAAAACCCAGGAAGTTGCAAGGGGAAGGTAAGGGATTGTAAATCGAGCGGGGGGAATTGAAGCCTAGGTTAAAAGCTGCACGACTGCCCTTACTTAAAATGGCCTCTGGAGCCTCGCATATGACACAACGCCCACTAAATTAAAAAGCAGAAGCCCCTCGGCATGCCCCCAAGTGCGTGTTAGCGGAAATGATGAATGACTGACCCATTACTTATCCCTGCCCCCTATTTGCCCCCATTCCCCCCCCCAGGCAGGCCCCTACCTCCACTTGGCCTGGTGTGGAAAGCTGCCTAGTCTGTTGTGGCCTATTCATTCTGCTGGGAAATGATGGGCCTTGTTGCTGCAAAAGGCCTGAACCAACCCCCCCCCCCGCAGGCAGTCCCCCTACCTCCACTTGGCGTAGTCTGGAAAGCTGCCTAGTCTGCTGTGGCCTAGTTGGGCCTTGTTGATGCAAACGGCCTGAACCCCCCCCCCAGGCAGGCCCCTACCTCCACTTGGCATAGTCTGGGAAGCTGCCTAGTCTGCTGTGGGCTAGTTGGGCCTTGTTGTTGCAAAAGGCCTGTTTTCAATTGGTTGCTGTGGAATTGGATGTATTAGGATGATTGAGGGAGTTTGAGAGGGAAATGTATAGTTATAGAAGATTTTTGGAGGCTGGTAGGAGGTAAAGATGCTGATGTCGTTTTTCTCCATTGAGGTCTTCGACACCTCTGCCAGATGAATATATGTGAGTGGTGGATCTCGTGGTGGAGGCAGGGTTTGTGGGTGTGGTGTAGATATCAGAGGAAGGGAGGGGGTGTACTGTGGGAGGAATTCCACTTGAGGGCGCTGTTTTACAATGTGGAAAAACAGGTTTTTACCTGAGGAGGTGTGAGATGTGAGGGATGTGAGGGATTTTTTCCCTAACACTCAGGGAGTGGCCTGGATCGTTGTGTCAAAATTTCAAGACAATCGGTCAAGCGGTTACGGAGAAAAGTGGAGCCCGCACTTTCATGATTTTTTACATTTTTAGATATATATAGATGGAATTACTATGCCCATTGAATAGCCATTGTCTAGCCAGAAGGTGAAAAGGAGCTGCCAAAATTAGGGCTCCTTATTTAATGTGTACTGAATCAAAATAGTGAGAGATAAGCAACAAAATTTATACTGGTTTTGTCTGCATTATATTAATAATGCAGTGACTTATAAGGTAGTATTATTTGCAGTGGGTGCAACTTAGTTTTGATCACGAATGGTAAATAATAAGTTATTAGTCTGAAGGAATAATTATTATACTTGATTAATAGTTGAAATGTGCATAAGTCAACTATATTGTTGCGAATTTACCTGAACATTTGTTAACAAATAGCAAAGGTTAAATTAAATTTAACCAAAAAATTTAAATTTTGCCGTTAAGCAAAGGAGGGGCTGTCAGGCTGATGTGCTGGTAAGATTATGGAAGAACCCAAATAAGCCACCACTCCCTAGCATATTTCTTGCTAATGTGAGATCCCTTGCCAACAAGATGGATGATTTGAGGCTCCAGGCGGCAAAAAACAGGATTATTAGGGACTGCTACCGGTATGTTCTATTTGTCATCGAGACATGGTTTCATTCATCCATACCAGATACAGCTATTCAGTTGGAAGGTTGTGTGTTACATCATCATGACCGAAACATGGACACTGGAAAAACCAAAGGAGGAGGGCTTTGTGTATATGTGAACAAATGTTGGTCCAACAACTCTAAGACTGTAGGCAGTCACTGTTCACCAGATTTGGAGTATGTGGCTATTAATGTAGACCAATCTATCTCCCTAGAGAGTTCACAGCTGTTATGTTAACTGGTGTGTACGTTCCACCCAATGCCAATGCCAACTTAGCTATGAGGTCTCTGCAGAGCTTTATCAGCAGCCAGCAAGACAAGTATCCAGAAGCTGTGCACATCATTGCTGGGGATTTCAACCATGCTAAACTTAAGACTGTGCTCCCAATGTTCTATCAGTATGTTAAATGTGATTTGTTGAAGATCTTAGTAAAGACCTTCGCCAATTGATCTGCACAGCCCCTCAACACCCTTCCTGTGATACTATCAGGGCCAGCAGCCTTCCTCGGATTCACCATCCTCAATACCTGTCTCACCTCATGCTCCTTTACAGTGAATGTGTGGCTGAAAATGTGCTTTTTGTTTTGTTTCTTGTTTTTGTTTTTATGGGATAGCATCTAATTTCATTGTAATTACATAATGACAATAAAGAAATCTAATCTAATAAATCAGTTTTCTTGATTTGCCATAAAAGACTTCAATTATCTCCTTTTGCACAAATTGGCTTTGCCCTTTTTGTCATCTTTCTGCTGTGTGCTGTTGCACCCCTTCTGGTTGCAATTATAGTACTGGCCTCATTTATAGGGGCCTTAGGGAAAAATCAGAAGCAGGGCTTTTTCTTTCCTTTTTTGTCCAGCAGCAGCAAATCTACCTAAGGAGTAAATTATAGCAGGTGGTACACTTTCAAGTAGCCATGTTGTTTTCTCTTAACTGGATCCAAAATAGGCTTTAGCAATTGATTCCCTGCCCCTATTTTTTCTATTATTTAACTGAATATTATTTATGGATCATTAATTCTAAGACTACAATCATATTCTGTTAGGGCACTTATAATTATCTTGTTGTCATTTTTCCCATATGCATAAATTGGAAGCTCTTACCTGACATTTTGTGATTCTTAGTCCAAAAGCCCACAGGAAAACCAGCATTCAATATATTTAAGCACAGGTACAGAATCCATCCAATTTTAGATATAGGTTATACTCAGCAAAGATCTTACATTCATATGCAAATCAGTTTAAATGTTGTGCACTTCATGTATCTGGCATTAGGTAACGTTCAAGGGAACAATGTTTCATTTCTCCCCAAAAAACTTAATCATTATGGAGATACAGAATTCAGTTTCTACACTCACATTCACAGCATTATCAAGCAGACTCTTGATTTTGACCTGTGTTGATTTTGAATGCCTTTAAAAGTGTGGTGACCAAAACACCTTAACATAGTTTCTTATTTTTTACCTTTGATGATGCCATGCTACATCATCCTATCCTGTTTCTAAAAACAAAAAAATTAAAAATACATCTGATTCATAGGAACAATGAATAAATTCTTGTTTCAGTAACTCTCCTTGTAAAAAGCAAGGCCAATTCTCCTACACAGGCTATAAACTTTTACATGGTCCAGCTGCACATACCTGGGGCTTTGGCACAAATCTTTATTGATCCCATGGTCCCAGAGGCACATTTGACCAACGATGTGCTGCAGTACTTCAATTCAACATTCTGGATTGAGCCCTCAAGAGTTGGCAGGGGATTCTTAGATTTCACACCTAATAAAAGAAAACTGCAAATGTACTAGCCTGCTGAATTTAAATATTTTTATTTTCTTTCACCAAGACATTTAAATTTAATTATACTTTAATTATCTGCTTTATAATATTTCTGTTTGGATTCTAAAGATAATTTATTTATAGCATACAATTATTATATGCTTAGATCTATACAAATATATCTTCTACATAACAATACAGATCTTTGTTATACATAAAAACACAGAACGTTGCATTAAATTAATTAGCTGGTCATATTCATATATGCATGAAACTTTGCTTTCATTTTCATATAAAGGCAAGCCAGGCTCTTCTAGCTCCTCTTTTTAATCCTGTAATTTCAGAGTGTTAAAACGAGTTGTTGTTGTTGTTTTTTTTAAAAAAAACCATCTAAGATTTCACTTAAAACCATTTTGTTCAGTAGCAAAATAAAAATTAAACTTATGCAGCTGAGTTGCACAGCAGGTAACTAACTACACTTACACGTGTCATCTTTTTACAGAAACCAAAGTTCAAACTTTGCTTCAGGTCAGAAGTGGAACTCGGTTTGGTGGTCTCTTCTGTCTCCATTTGTACACTCAAGGAGGCTACCACACAGTTTGGCACAACTCAGCACTTACTGGCAGCTGTTTCTGAAGAGAGACCTAGAACTGCAGCGGTCGGGGATGTAACAGGTCACAAGTGCACAACTCTGGCAGTTGCACAGGAAAGCTAACTGAACACCCACCCACATTACATTTGGCTGTATCCATTGCCATTATTTCATAAACTGCAATATTCAGGAAAGCTGCATTAACTCACAGTATCTGGAAAAGTTAGCTTGGGCACCTGTGAGAAAAAGTGAGTTGCAGGGGAGGAGGGGAAATCTCCCTTGTACACACAGCAGAGCTCTGCTTGTGTAAGATTCTGCTGCCCAATCTTGAGCAATGCCCCTTTCTTTCTGCAGCCCCTTATAACATGGCACAGGGGGTCCCCAGACCCTCTGGACTGGCTTTTTGGGGGTACAGGAGGTTGCAGTGGTAGGAGAGAGAGACTGATTGCACAGTTGGCCTTCTGCTCATCCACCCACTGCACCCAAATGGGTGCAGATCATATTCCGTGTGATGTCCCAGGAAAACAAAACAAAACAAGGTTGTTGAATATCTTCAAAAATCCAAATGAATGAAATCTGCTTGACCCTTTGAAGTTGTCATGGCTGACTGTTATATTCAAATGATGCACCTTACCATCCATTAACCACATAAAATAATTGCTCTGTTAGGCTGCATACTGGACAGGAATAGACTCCCTAACCGGAAAGTATGCCTTTTAAAATTTAGATATGAAGTCTCCAGCTGCACACTGCAGAGCATAGATGAAACCTGTTAGAGAAGCCTACACCCCTCACATTAGCTAAAGTAGGCTGCAGTATTTGCACAGTGTGCAACACTTTTTGCAGTAACACACACCAACTTACTACTTGGTCAACACCACTAATACCAAATGTTGGTTTTCATTTCACATGGTTCTCCAGGCCATATCTTTCCAATTGCTTAATTGGTGTTGTAGCAGATTCATGTACACCAAAGCTGGCAAGTTTGCACCGATTGCTATACAATAAATGAGTGGGCCTCTTTCCACTATAAACTCTTGAGGCCAGCTGGTATTTAAAAGCTATGGGGCCACATACCGAAAGATGAGAATAGTGCTTTTTCAAGAGAGCCATCCCTGCTGTGGAAAAATAGCATGAGACAATGTAAT
Source organism: Zootoca vivipara (assembly GCF_963506605.1). Taxonomy (NCBI): domain Eukaryota; kingdom Metazoa; phylum Chordata; class Lepidosauria; order Squamata; family Lacertidae; genus Zootoca; species Zootoca vivipara. The sequence goes on from NC_083283.1 coordinate 22,731,272, forward strand.
CAAACACTGTTACAAGGCCCAAGGGAGCAGTTATAAGGCTGCACTACTGTACAAATACCATTTTTATTAATCAAATCCCATTTCAGTAGCACAGACAAATAAAATTAGATGGTCAGTTTTTGTTTGCGATTCAATGATTTCAGAAGGAGGAGGGGACATCATCATGGAAACTAAAACAGTCGTACCCCGGAACTGGAATGGAATCTGTTCCAGAAGTTCTTTTGACTTCTTAAACATTTGGAAACCAAGGCACAGCTTCCAAATGGCTACAGTAGCTTCCTGCAGCCAAGCGGAAGCTGTGTTGGACACTCAGCTTCCGAAAAACATTCAAAAACCAGAGTTTGGGGATGCCTGATCTAGGACCTAAATCAGGCTTTCTCAACCCTAGGTCCCCAGATGTTCTTGAAGTACAACTCACATGATCCCTCACCACCAGCCGTACTAGCTATGAATGATGGAAGTTGTAGTCCAACAACATCTAGGGAGGTAAGATTGAGAAAGGTTTACCTAGATCAGGCATCCCCAAACTTCGGCCCTCCAGATGTTTTGGACTACAATTCCCATCATGCCTGACCACTGGTCCTGTTAGCTAGGGATCATGGGAGTTATAGGCCAAAACATCTGGAAGGCCGCAGTTTGGGGATGCCTGACCAAGATGGTGACAAAATACCACAACTGGCTTACATGTATGCATAATGCAATAGTGCTTTGTTTTGTAAACATCACTCGGCTCCTCCATGATAGTATGACAGCAACAATCACAGATAACAATGGCTCTCAAAGTGAACCATTCAGAGTGGGATCAGGTCATAGAATCATAGAATAGAATCATAGAGTTGGAAGAGACCACAAGGGCCATCCAGTCCAACCCCCTGCCAAGCAGGAAACACCATCAAAGCATTCCTTTTTTTTTTTTTTAAATAAAAAAGGTTTTTATTAATAATTTAAACAAATACAACAATGGAAAAAACAAAACAAAACAAAAACATAACAAAACAATTCAGCACATTATCAAATACAAAAAATCCCCCACCCCCACCCTGAGTCTTACCCCCACCCCTATCCCTGATCCTTCACAACCTAACTTAGACTTATCTATACTATACTTGTTTCCGGTCACACACGTTATTACACGGTAAGTACTTAATTTTTGTAACTACTAGATTCACAAAACAAAAAACAAAACAAAAAAAAATTATAATTATTACAATGTCAATAACATTCATATAACTAATTTACTATCTTTTTATTTCTAGAGTCCTGTTACATCAGAGAGGAGAGACGATTTATCTATATAAGTGCTCAAATAAGCGGTAAGTGACTCCCATTTCCCTACGTTATCCTCCAGATTTGTTTCTTTCAATATTTCGTGTTTTCTTGCCAAGTTATAATATAAAATTAATTTTTCTAACCATTCCTCCTTTCTTGGGATTTCTTGTGACTTCCATGCTCTTGCGACTAGTAGTCTTGCTGAAGCAGTCGCATAGCTCACTACACATCTATCTTTAGGTTTTATATCCTCTCCCAGCATTCCTAATAGGAAGATTTCTGGTTGTTTTTTGAAAGAATATTTCAGAATTTTTTTCAACTCATTATAAACTAATTCCCAAAATTCCTTGATACGATCACAATTCCACCAAACATGAATATATGTGCCTATTTCTTTGCAACATCTCCAGCAAATATTATTGGCACTAGGATACATTTTAGCTAGTTTGGCCGGCGTTAAATGCCATTGATTTTGCATTTTAAATAAATTTTCTAACAAATCGTAATTTGGAGTAAATTTCGAATCTCTTTTCCATAATTGTTCCCATTTCTGTAGATTAATTATTTTACCCAAATCCTGGCTCCATTTGATCATATAATTTTTTGTTAGCTCCTCCTCCGTTTCCCATTTTAACAATAATTGATACAAATTGGATATATATTTACCTTCCTTTTCAATTAAGATTTCTTCTAATTTTGATTTATCTTTTTCAAATCCCACATTTTTGTCTAATTGAAATCTCTGATTAATTTGGAAGTAATCTAGCCACGTATTTAGATAATTTTTGATTTCTGTATATTCTTTTAGTTTCAATACTCCTTCTTTTTCTTCCAGGAGTACGCGATATGTAGGCCAAATGCCCTCCATGTTACGCCTCCTCACTGCCAATAACTCAGCAGGGGAGAGCCACCAGGGGGTTTTTGCTTCAAAAAATCTCCTATATTTTATCCAAACTTTGAATAGTGATTTCCTAATTATATTAAACGTGAAAATGTTTCTCTTGTCTATTCTATCTTTCATCATATAATGATGCCAGCCAAATCCTAGCCCATCACCTTCTAGGTCCAATAAATCAAAATTCCTTAACTCTATCCATTCTTTGATCCAAACTAGTGCCGCCGAATCGTGATATATTTCCAAGTCTGGGAGACCATATCCCCCTCTTTCCTTGTGGTCAATTAATATCTTATATTTTATCCGGGGTTTTTTCCCGTTCCATATAAATTCTGCTATGTCTCTCTTCCAGTCTTTAAAACATTTCTCAGTTCCCAACAGTGGGAGATTTTGGAAAAGAAAGTTCATCTTGGGAACCACACACATCTTAATAGCTGATATCCTACCCGTATATGATAGTTTTAATTTCCTCCATACTTCAAATTTCTTTCTAATTTGTTTCCAAATTTCCAAATAATTGTCCTGGATTAAATCAATTGATTTAGTTGATATCTCTATTCCTAAATATCTCATTTTCTTACTAATTTTGAGATTTGTCTTCTCTTGTAATACTTTTTCTTCTTTTTTCTCGAGGTTTTTAACTAATATTTTTGTCTTGTTATAATTTATTTTTAAGCCGGCTAATTCCCCATATTCTTCTATTGTCTGGATGGCACTGGGAATACTTATAATTGGGTCCTCTGAGGTTATTATGATATCGTCAGCAAAGGCCTTTACTTTATGTCTTTTATTACCGACCACGATCCCTTTGATTTCCTCCTTTTTCCTTATTGTGTTTAATAATATTTCAAGTGTAATAATGAAAAGGATAGGGGACAAGGGACATCCTTGTCTTGTTCCCCTCAAAATGTTAATTTTGTTGGTAAATCTTCCATTTATGATTAGTCTAGCATTCTGTGATTTATAGATGGCCTTTATTGCTTTTTCTAATCTTTTCCCCAAATTCAAATCTTCTAACAGTTTTAACATGAAGTCCCAGGCCACCCTATCAAAGGCCTTTTCCGCATCCACAGATAGGATAGCAGCTTGTTTATCTCTTCTATTCTCTAAATATTCAATAATATTAATAACATTTCTTATGTTATCTTTTGCAAATCTACCTTTCACAAAACCGACTTGATCTTTCTGTATTATGTCTTCAAGTATAGTGGACAACCTGTTCGCTAGTAATTTTGCAAATATTTTGTAATCACTATTTAGAAGTGAGATTGGTCTAAAGTCATTTGGTGTTACCACTTCTGCTTTCGATTTTGGAATTAATATGATTTGTGCCTCTTCCCAGGATTGCGGAGTAATACCTTTTTCTAGTATTGTATTAAATAGAGCCTTCAGGGGGACCAACATTATCTCTTCCAGTGCTTTGTAGAATTCAGTTGGCAGACCATCAGTACCAGGGGCTTTTCCATTTTTCATCGTTTTCAGGGTTTCCTTTATTTCCTCTACTGATATTTCTTTGTTTAATGCTTTTAATTTGTCTGACGGTATAGGTGGCAATTTATGTTTTTTAATATAATCTTCTATTCTCTGCATGTTCGTGCCTTCTTTCTGGTACACTAATTCATAATGTTTTTGGAATGCTTTTAAGATCTCTTTTGGCTTTTCAAGGGTTCTATCCTCGAATACAATCTTATTAATGATTTTCTCTTTTTGTCTTTTCTTTAGCTGCCATGTTAATAATTTGCTTGGCTTGTTTGCCCATTTAAAATTTTTGTATTTCCAAAATTGTAAGTTTTGTTCCAATTCGTAATCAATTAATTTCTCATATTCTGATTTTAGAACTTTTAACTCATATTTTATGGATTCGTTTCCCTTTGAAATTAATTTTTTCTCCTTCTTTCTAATTTCTTGTAACAAATTACTCTTCCTTTCCTCTCTAATTCTCCTCAACTTTAGGTTTTGTTGGATGAAGAACCCTCGCATCACCGCTTTCCCTGCGTCCCGGACTATAGTGGGATCCACCTCTCCCCCATTGTTTGTATCCAGGTAATCTTTAAATTGTTTTAAGGCCCCTTGTGTTACTTTTGGATTTTTTAACAAGAAAACATTTAACCTCCATCTTTTATCCTTTATCTCTGGAGCCAACGTTATCATTACCGGATTGTGGTCCGACAGCGTTTGTGGGCCTATATCTGCTTTTGTCAACCTCAAAGTAAACTCCCTGGGAATCCAAATAGCGTCTATCCTGGAGGCTACTTGGTGCCTATGTGAGAAATAGGTAAAGCCTTTCTGAAAGGGATGTTTATGCCTCCAGGCATCTACCAAACTTAAATTTTCCGTCAATTCGTCAAAAATTTTTGGAAATTTGTTTTGTTTTTTCTTCTGAGAAGGGCCTGATTTATCTAAGGACGGATTGTTGATGCCATTCAGATCTCCTAAAAGTATAATTTTGTCACCATGATAATTCATCAATTGGTCCTCCAATTCTTTAAAAAAGGTTACTTTGCTGCCATTCGGGGCGTAAACCCCAGCCCAGATCCAGTTTTCTCCCTCGATCTGGGTTTTTACTATTACTATCCTACCTTTTTTGTCCATCCATAATAATTCTGGATTCCATTTGCTTTTTATGTAGATAACTACTCCTCTTTTCTTTTTCATATCAGAAGTTACAAATTCTAATCCCAATTTCTCATTTTTTAGCACCCTTTCATGTTTTTTGTTTACGTGAGTCTCCTGGAGACATATCACATCCCAGTTTTCTTTTTTCAAGATATGGCTTGTCCTATTCCTCTTCTTTTTATTATTTAATCCATTGATATTCCAAGAAATTACCTTAAGACTCATATTTATTCAATACAATAGGTTAGGCTTTTAATGGAAGAAATAAAGAAAAGAAAAGAAAAATGGAAAAAAAATGTTTATAACCTGTAAAAGTGTCCATTCTAAAAAGAATAAGTCAGCCGAGGAAAGCTTTGTCAGAGGTATTCAATTTCCAGTCGCTCCCTCTTCATCAACGTCATCCAGGTCACTTATCTCTGCTTCCCCCTCTTCACCTTCCAGTTCAACGTCTGTTTCTTCCTCTCTTAGTTCTTGTCTTTCTTTAGTCTCTCTATTCCTTTCTCCCCCTAATTGCTGCGAGTAAGTCCTGTAAAATCTATCAGCAGTGTCTGGCGTCTCAAACTTTCTCCATCTTCCCTTGTAGGAGAGTGAAAGACCCTCTGGGTATTCCCATTTAAAGAAGATCTTTTTTGCTTGCAAGTGTTTCGTCAAAAATTGATATTTTTTCCTTTTTTGTAGCAGATGTGGTGGAATCTCCTTCATAACCACTATCTCAGCGCCATCCATCATTAATTTCCTTTTCCCTTTAGTCCGCAAAATTTTATTTCTGAGCCATAGCGTCGTGAACGACACTAAACAGTCCCCTGGCCAATTGTTCATTCTTGCTTTTCTAGAGTTAATCCTGAAGGCCTCTTCAATTCTTGATTCTATCTCGGATTCTTCTATTTGTAGCCAATTAGCCAGGGCTGTAATCACTCTCTGTTCTATGTTCTCGTGTGGTAGCTCTGGTATATTCCGAAATCTCAGAGTTTTCTCTCTTAATTTCATTTGCATAAGGGCAAGGGCATCTTGTTGGGCTTCAAATGCCGCCTTTTGATTGTCGACATCTTTCCTTAAATTTTCCATTTCCTTCTTGCCGCCTCTTTTTTCCTTGGTAATTTTTTCTAGCGCGTTCTCTATGGTTTGGTTTTTGGATTGGAGTTCTTGAATAATTTCTGTCGACTTGTTTGTGGTCTCCTCTAATTTTTCCAGGTGGTTTTTGGTTTCCTGGGTGTCCTTTGCAATGATTTCATATTTCTCTTCAACTTTTTCCACCTTATCCTCCAGGGTTTTCACTCTTTCACTCATCTCAGTCTTAATTTCTGCCAGGTCATGTTTAATTTCGCTTATGTCACTCTTTAGACTCAGAATCAGTTCTTTGAGTTCCATTTCTTGGTCTGAAAATGATATCCTTCTTTGTGTTGCACCATCAGCATTTAATCTCTTCACTTTCTCCGATTTCTTATTTTCCTGTGGCATGGCTTTATTTCACCACACGGTATCGTTCTTGCTTATTGGTGGAGAGAGGTCGCTAGATCTTGTGGATATAATGGAGCCTGCTGGCTGTCGCTTTGTTGCCTTTCTTTACTAGTGTTGCGTCTCTTTAACTAAGGGACAGCATCTGAGAGGCAACGTCTCTTTAACTATCAAGCGTTCGTAGTGGCAAGCACAACGTCACTTCCCAGTTCTCTGACGCTTTGTCTGCTTAGTCATACTGTTTGTAACTCTGTCGCCATTTTCATGCCTTGAATGTATCCCCTCCTCCCTTTTCGCCACTTTGTTTCGTGACTCTAGACTTGTGTGTGTGCGTTCCAATCAGTTCAAAGTCCAGCAGGTTCCTATATTTTAGTCCATATGCAATCCCCCATAAATAAAACACTGATTTATCCCCCGGTAACGTCACGTATTCAAAAGATTTCAGTTCGTTCTTTCCCTTCTCCCCCGCTACGTTTTTAAAGTTTTTTTTCCAGTGTCTCTGACCGCGCGGGGTGGGACGCTCTCAGCGTTTTTATGTCCCTTCTCTCCACAGTCAATTTACGCCTGGGGTGTTCACTGGGGTTAAGATAAAAGGAATTTTACCGGCGTAATCGTTCGGGTGCGTTTTGGCTTCTTTGCTGGCCGCGATGTTCTTACTGCGTCGCAGTGCCCTGGTCTCTTCTTCTCCTCTGCCGTACGCGCGGGATAGCAAGAGAACGCACAGGCACGACCGACCGTTCGGTCGGGGATCGCCTCCCCGACCTTTCTTGAGGTCCGCTAGCCACGCGGAACCCCCCTTTCGCCAGCAAAAGTTAGGGGAGTTACGGAACTCCTCTTTCCTGCCCGTGAAACGATCCGCGGCAAAACCGGAAGTTCACCATCAAAGCATTCCTGACAGATGGCTGTCAAGCCTCTGCTTAAAGACCTCCAAAGAAGGAGACTCCTCCACACTCCTTGGCAGCAAATTCCAATGTTGAACAGCTCTTACTGACAGTGGAATCTTCTTTCTTGTAGTTTGAATCCATTGCTCCGTGTCCGCTTCTCTGGAGCAGAAGAAAACAACCTTTCTCCCTCCTCTATATGGCATCCTTTAATATATTTGAACATGGCTATCATATCACCCCTTAACCTTCTCTTCTCCAGGCTAAACATGCCCAGCTCCCTAAGCCGTTCCTCATAAGGCATCATTTCCAGGCCTTTGGCCATTTTGGTTGCCCTCTCCTGGACACATTCAAGCTTGTCAGTATCCTTCTTGAACTGTGGTGCCCAGAACTGGACACAGTACTCCAGGTGAGGTCTGACCAGAGCAGAATACAGTGGTACTGTTACTTCCCTTGATCTAGATGCTATACTCCTATTGATGCAGCCCAGAATTGCATTGGCTTTTTTTAGCTGCTACAGGTGTCAAACAGAGTGTTTTATTGCCCCAACTCTATTCATTATTTTCATTGACATGATCCTACACTTTGTCGAAGGGAAACTCCCCACCGGAGTAGAAATCATATATGGAACAGATGGAAAGCTCTTCAATCTGAGCAGGCTGAAAGCAAAGAGTAAGGTTACTGTAACTTCCGTCATAGAGTTTCAGTATGCTGATGACAACGTAGTGTGCGCACGCTCAGAGGATGACCTCCAAACCATTCTAAATATCTTTGCAGAAGCTTACAAAAAGCTTGACCTATCACTCAACATCCAAAAAACCAAAGTGCTGCACCAACAAATACCAAATAACCCCTCTGCAGTGCCACAAATTCAACTCAATGGTGTAACGTTGGAAAACATTGTTCACTTCTCCTACCTAGGCAGTTATCTTTCCACAAGTGCCAATATTGATAGAAATATAGAAATACTTTATTGTCAATGTACCATTTGTTTACAGTGAGATTAAACAATCTGAAATGCTTACACCAGTGTTTCTCAACTAGTGTGCCTCCAGATGTTTTGGGACTACAACTCCCATCATCCCTAGCTAGCAAGACCAGTGGTCAGGAATGATGGGAGTTGTAGTCCCAAAACATCTGGAGGCACACTGGTTGAGAAACACTGGCTTACACCAACATAGCATTTGTCATAGTTCAGTGTTGAATTCCACCCTATGAATTCAATGGAGAACAAAATGTTGATACTGAAAATATAAGAGAAAATAGATCAAAGAGGGTCTATAAAATGAATAATTATAGTGGAGAGTGTACTGCTGAATTTGCAATCAAAAATAATAGAAAAAATACTGATTTAGTAGCAATACCTAACAATACAACACACCCTGTTACAGCAGTTATCAATTTCTATAATTATTTATGGACTTTTTGGAGAATTGAACACTATCAGGAATTAGAAAGAGTTCAGGAGTGCCTGGCGTGCTGTGGTCCATGGGGTCATGAGGAGTCGGACGCGACTGAACGACTAAACAACAAGAAAGAGTTGGGTCAAAGAAAAGAAACACAAACCTAGGGATGAGGGCAAGGACACAAAATTAGCTTTCGGAATCCTGTATTAAAACACCCTGCTGGTAGGGTAGGTTTGCTTTGACTCTGTAATCTCTAATACTTTAAAGGATTCTATCATAATAACATTCGTTCAATCAAAAAGTATGACGTAGCATACTATCATCAACAAATGCATAAATTAAGCTCAGTAATGAGTCATGATGGGAACAGCTCATCTCACTAGCCTGTGAGTTTTTGTTTCTACTTATCACAACTAATAGCCACAGGTGTTCTCCGTGAATCTGTATTATTCTTTTTCAAAGCCACACAATGAGCTGCATGGCTGGGAGGGGATTTGAACCCTTATCTCTGAGGTCCTAGCATAACACTCTACTCTACCCACTACACCACACTGGCTCTAGTAAGATGTTCCTTAGAAGTGGTGATGCGTCTGTGAGCCACACAATAGAAAGGGGAGTGGAAAAGGTTCGCCCCCACTACAGTGCTATGTCCAGCGCTTTGTTTTCCTCCCATGAGGGCAAATGCCAATCTAATTGCTCATACAGGAGAAAATAAACGGGGGAAATAATGGAACAAAGACTAACTATGTCCTTGATATCTCAGAGTATAAGGAAATGATATGAGTTTTATGCCTTGGCTACGCCTTTGATTGCAACCTACAGAAGCCAAACAGGAGCTCTGAGACCCAAAGGAGTCCTTATCTACCTAGTATTGGCCCTTTCATCTGCACAGTCCTGTGCTGTGTTTTTGTTAATACAGTTAATAGGAAACAGGAACAAACTCCCTCTAATACTGAATTCAGGTTGGCTGTACCTACAACACTGCAGCCAAAATTGTTCCACCCATAAACAAGAGGGAACCCCAAGGTATGCAGACGTAAAGGCATTAAATACATACCCACCCAAAGGGGGAAACAATCCTCCCCTCCAACCTACACAGAAACACATGATCTTCCATGGAAGATAAGGAAAAGAGGACTGAGCAAATGGTCCAAGATGCCATTTAACAGGGCCATAGCTGCTCTATTACTTCAGCAGCTCATATTGGTTAAGACTTCTTCCCTGCCCTTCACCATAAGATCCCACAGCACAATACAATATAATATAATATAATATACACTTATAAAACCAAGTAAAACACATACAGATTATCCCCGTTCCTCAGTCATTGGCATGGATATTAATATAAAGGAGTATCTTTAAATCATACTAGTATTTAATCCAAAAAAAAAAGCTTGAAATGTTTCCGTTTACCCCATCCTATCAGAGATCTATACACCTGCTGAGCCGCAGAACTACACAACAGTAGTGTTTTTGGATTTTTGACTTTACTGTCCAAAATGACAGTTCCTTCTATCAAAAGGATATTAACCTTTCATCCCATAAAGCATTAAACAAATGCTTTTGATAGTATTTTTAGCCTCTTTATCTGGTCAGGCCACTGGAAGTTAAGTGCCTGTAGAAACCAATAATTTCACCAGAAGTTTTTTTTAAAAAAAACCTCATATAAAAAGCACCTGCTTAAAGTGAGTAATGGAGTTTTATATTCATTACACTTAGGAACAGTGTATGTAAACTATTCCGTTTTCCTCCCTTGTGGAATATATTTCAGCTTATGTTGCACAGCACATTACCAATGTGTATAAAGACTCTCTGATCAGCGATTTGGACTGCAGACAGCAACCTGTATGAGTGCATTCCCCCCGCCCCTTAAACACGGTATCCATTTGATTCACTAAGACAAATTGAAACCATTCTTTATTAGATGATGATCTCACCTTCTCTGCAAACGTATGCAATGCAAGCCTTTGGGCACAGATCACACAGCACACTGTATCATACCCATGGGTATAAAATGTTCATCTGACACAATTAGCTATCAGAAGAAATAATATATGAATAAAGTTCGGAAGTAAATCCCCCCCCCTGCTTTTTTGCAGCTTGGAAAATAGAGCAGCTCACTATTTGCCTCACAAAAGCTCTTACATTTTTTATCACCTGTTATTAGGGTTTTTTGTGTTTTTTTAAAAAAAACTCCTTTACAGTGTAATCCCATATGTGTCTACTTTAAAGTAAGAACTAATGAGTTCAATAGGTTTGCTACAAGGTAAATGGGTATAAGATAACCACCTTTGTTGTAAGGTGTGTGGTTTTTTATTTGTATGATGCCGAGAGAATTTATTTTATGAGGTGTCTCATAAATATAATGCACAAGTAATTCTTGTTATTTGATGTTTTGCCTTTGTGTAACATCTGCATGTGCCTATAAGTAGCTTTGTGAGTTACAAAGACTAACTCCGTAACTTGGCAAGAGAATAAGCTATATGAATGTCAGTTGTATCCTTTTCAACAGAGCAATGTAAACTTATTTAGTGATCTCCTTTTTTCTTTCATCTTATCTCCGGTTTCTGTGTAGATTTATTACATTCATTGTTTCCAATTTTAACAAATCACCTAATGGCAGAAAGGAAAATATGTCAACCTTGGAATTATTTGCAGTTGTAGAAATCCCTTTTGTCTGGCTCATGCAAGGCCTGCAATCTGTTTAAAACACAGATTGTCTGTCTTTTGTCTGACAGCCACCAAGCTGCACAAATTACTTTCTGCCAGTTCACCTGTTTGCAGCTGCATCTGTAAGCTAAGAATTCTGAGGCTTGACTTGAGCAAGCACTCTAGGATTGATGACATGTGCTGCTGATAAACCAAGCAATTTGACGAAATTACAGGCCAGCATTATTGAAAGACATCTGTGCATGAGCCAAGAACTAGAAACTCTCAACTGTATACATGCAACCTGCAGTGGCGGCAAGCTGTTTGAAGTGAAAACCTTCTTAGAAGTGTTGAAGTTGTCACTAAGTAAAATGACCATCTTTGTAGTATTGCCTCTCACAGGAGGTCCAATATTCTGTTAAATACCCTATGCTAAATGGATTAATAAAATATTCTCAATAAAGGAAATAATGCCTAATTGAGTTTAGCATCACAGTCCAACAGAATTTCATTTCACAATTTTTAAACTCACCATCTACCCTCAGTCTCCTGTATTTGTATCAAATACAAATATTGGTTTTCTAAATCTGCCAATAATGAGAAAACAAAATATGCTAAAAGGTGGCTTTTGTTCAAGTAACTATCGAAATAACTAAAATATTTGTTTTCATGCAGAGTGCCGTGGCACCTTGGGGTGACTTGAGGACTGTTCAGGGGAGCCCTGGGGGAGTGAGGCTGTCCTTTCATTAACTTGCAGACCACATCTTTTTGGATTATCTATCTCTCTTTTCTCTCCGAGGAACATTCAGGGGAGCCAGCAGCTTAAACTTGCAGGCCGTCATCTTCCCGAAATAAAATAGCGGCAAAAAAGTGGGGGAAAACTTTTGCATTTTCTTAAAACCTTCTTTCCCCCACACAAACAAAAATCCTCCCCAGCTTCAGTAACTAACAGTTCCTTAGTTTTACACAGAGGGCTTGAGAAATGCAAGAAAATAGCAAAGCAGCTTGATGGTGTGTGTACTGTACCTGGATGTATGTGTGCTCTATAAGTAGGGATTTAAAAATAACTATGAAAGTGAACAGTGTCTTCTGTGTTTTTCTCTCCTTCTACCCTCAACATCCATCTACCCTCTTCTTCACTACCGTACCTCTCCCTGCAAGCAACCTTTCTCCTCCTTAACAGTCACCCAGCTTTACGAGGACAGGGAGAATGTTGGAGGAAAGGACCATGTCTGCATGTGTGTCCTGTGCTGTGTGTTTCTAGCTTTCCTTCCCCACAATAACGAAATATTTCTGCTTCTGATCTTAATCTTGTTTTGCCCTCTCCACCCCCTCCCCCGCCCACCATGCACACACTAATTTCGGGAAAGGCAGGCTGGGGCACTCATGTGGAGTGCATCAGCTCAGCCCTGCAGAGCAGTGGCATTGCTTGAGTTCCCATTGACAAATGCACTCACACACTCGCCAAAAATGGCACTGAAAGGGGGCAGGGGCCAAATAGGGAAATCCCCACTTATGTGTGTCCCGTAAGGGTAGAGGGGGGAAACAGTTGGGGGGCAGGTTGTAGATCACAGTAGTGGCTGTAATAAGGGGCAATCTCCTATCCAAGCTGCCTTTCTCCCTCTTTGCACACCACTAGCCAACAGGAAATGTGTTAGCTGAACACTACCCTCTCTATCTGAACAACTCATCAAAGCCACACTAGACTTAGTTTTCTTGCTTCCCAGACTTGCTTCCCCTTTTCTCAAACTTTGCTCTGATCCTTACTCCCTAGTTTCTGCTTCTGCATAGAAAAATGGTGCACTCTTCTCCTGTTCCTCAATAGAACCTTTTGGGTTGTATAATGTACCTTGCCTTCCACTGGAATTCATATGACCTCAAACTTTTAACTCTTCTACTTAGAGCACTTGCCTTTCATTGAAGCATACTCTCAAGATTCAGCACAGAACCATTTACAAGAGGCAAGCCCCCCCCCCCCAATTTAACAAGCCACTTGATATATTTTATCTTCTTTATTGCTATATGCCCTAATCATATATCTAACAAGGATTCGGCTGTTAACATCTACAGAAGCTTGACTAATATTTACTACCTTTACACTTATTTGTTTTAAGCACACATTCAAAAGAAATGCGCCAAGTTCTATTCTGTGAAAAATAAAATATATTTAATAAGTTTGATTTACTAAAATAAATGCTAAACATGTACACAGTGTCTGGTTTTATACATTTCAGTCTGTTACAAATTATACTCCTGAAAACAGGAAGGCAAAGCTTTCAAGTTAAGTAGCAATATACATTTGGCTTTCACATTTCAGAGCCCATAAAATGGATTCAACACAGAGATGAAGTGACCTACAGGAAAAAAAGGTTCTGTAATATAGTGGATATGCATACAATAAATCAAATCCTTATCATGATTTGCACCTAATAACTATACATCATTGATAATAACCCCTTTAGGAAACTTTAATGTAGCATTTATCTAAACAAATGCAGTCTATTTTTGTTTCTATTTTTCTACTCACATTCTAAGTTAGAGCCTTTTTAAACATCAGCTTTTATTTTAAAAGACGCTTAAGTCGTGAGAACATTCTTACCCGGTACATACCACTTCATAACTCTGACACCAAGTATGTATAAAAAGATTAGCCTTTATTTGGTATAAAATCAGTTGGCAGTTTTACATCTGTGCAACGCAACAAAAATACCCCAGCTGGCATCTCAAGCTCTCACACATATGGACTTCAAAACAGAAACTTCCTTATTTGCAGCACTGCCAGGGTAATTTTGTATACTGTGCATACTACAGCTATTTGTCAGGCCCCTGCAGGTGTGCACTGCACATAAACACACAGCTGTAGCCTAGCAAGCCAAGTGTTCCATCAAACGCATAAAGGGAGACCTCAGCAGCTGGATTAATCATCTCTGCAACAGGTCCAGAGAGAACAATATGGGTTAGTATTTTTGGAAAAGCATGGATGGCAAATTTATGATTATGCTGGCCTTACGAAATAACTGCTGGATTGTGTCATTTTTATGCAATGTCTACTTATTAAAGTTTTTGTTTGAATGCTGGAAAAAGAGTGGCTATTTTTTTAGTTTGCAACATAAACAATAAGGTAGTTTATATATAAAATAGTTTATTATGTGTAAAATGTTTAAAGGGTTTTACGCTAGAGGTGGTTTTTGACAGATGTTACCATTGTTTGCATTGGCTTTAGCAGGATCATTGGAATCAATTCAAATTAGTATATTGTGAAACTTCCTGTTGGTTATATATTTTATTTTGCCATAATTATACAGTGCTTTCTGCTCTATGGATTTTTAATATCAACTGACTTAAGAGGTTTCTACATATTTTTGGTGAGCACAAATATTTGGGAATTCTGAGCCTGACATCAAATTAAGGAGAAAATATTTCTCTTGTAAAATGTCATATTAGTATCATGTGTTTATGCAAATTTTTGACAGCTTTGATTTTGGCTTGAATCTGGCAATTACAAAATCACCCAAAAATTTCCAGCGTCCAAGGCCAAAAATTAAGGGCACATTTTAAGGGTAGGCAGCTGAGTCAACAGGTTTCTCCTTAACTGGTGGAATATGGCTTGCTTACCCTATGAAGAGAAGGACAGTGAAGTCAGAACAGCTTTAGGATCTGATGTCCTTGATCTCTAACAAATTACCATAATAGGCTATACCATCTCCAGAGAGATGACATAGGGAGACACTGGGTTGCTTCACGCATTAAAACTGGCATGAGGCGCCTGACAAGAAAATATCTGCATGACAATGAAGGTTTCATGGGATGCTATAACAAGATGCATAGAGATGAGATCCCAAGACAGCCCTGATCATGCCTGGTAATGTGAATCTCTCTGTGTGGTGGAGCTCAATTGCAAGCATGTTTTAAATATTGTGATCCTTATGTGGATACTTATAGGCTTAGTTAATAATATATTAAGTTGTGCTGTGAAAACTCTCCCTGGAGTTAGGCTTTTATTTTGAAAATAGAATTTGGTTGTTGTTTTTAAGGGAAATTATTTTACTTAAAGGTTTTCTAAGGAAGACATGTAGAAACATAAAAGGATGTTGTTGAGCAAGTTCTCTGAATCTTTCATAGAATCATAGAGTTGGAAGAGACCACAAGGGCCATCCAGTCCAACCCCCTGCCAAGCAGGAAACACCATCAAAGCATTCTTGACATATGCCTGTCAAGCCTCTGCTTAAAGACCTCCAAAGAAGGAGACTCCACCACACTCCTTGGTAGCAAATTCCACTGCCGAACAGCCCTTACTGTCAGGAAGTTCTTCCTAATGTTTAGGTGGAATCTTCTTTCTTGAAGTTTGAATCCATTGCTCCGTGTCCGCTTCTCTGGAGCAGCAGAAAACAATCTTTCTCCCTCCTCCATATGACATCCTTTCATATATTTGAACATGGCTATCATATCACCCCTTAACCTTCTCTTCTCCAGGCTAAACATACCCATCTTTGTTTTATCCTATCATATAAATTAAGCTACTTTTCCTAATGAACACAGGGGAGGATTATTATTTTTTGGGGGGGGTTACTTCTTCAAATGTGCTTCTAAAGATGGAACCTGAACCCAGTGTATCCAGAATAGAAGAAATGTAGCAATACAATAATAAAGATCCAAATTCGGTATTCAGCAATACTGTAATCTTCACTGTGCTCAGTAGAACTAACTCCCATTTAGCAGCAATCCAAAACACACTTACCAAGAAGTAAACACCGCTATCTGTCTGTCTATCTATCTATCTATCTATCTATCATCTATCTATCTATCTATCATTAGAACACCACATTTCTGTAAAGGGCGAGGTCAACTGGGTGAAAGATGTTTCTTTGAGTCTACATAACCTAGTGTTGTTTTCCATCACTCTCTGAACAAATCTATTAAGAATATGAAAACCAACTTTCCCCACTCTAAGTCAGAAGATCCTTTAAGGGCGTGGATGTGCGAGAACACACGACAAATGCCCAGCCAGAATGTGTAAGTAGCAGCTTCTTCAGAACAGGACTGCCCTACAGAGGGCAAAACAGCTGTGGGGCACACCTTCCTGCCAGAACATACACAGAGGATTATTAAAGCAATGGGGTTAGTGGCCTTTCTTGGAAATAAAAGTTAGCAAGCAAGTCTGCTAGTGAGTCACTATAGTTGGATCCTGTTTTCTGGTATTTCAATCAAATCATTATTTCTACTGAGTAGGAAACATTTTTAGGAATGTGCCCAGTGCAAGTGATCCTAGGCTAAGTTAGAGAGGTGTGTGGTGATCACAACGACAAATGTTAAGTTATTTAAAAGAGCTTTACCTCCCACTTAGTTTTACTGTTCCTCTATAAGGCTAAAGGCATTACACAATGAAAAACTAATTTTAGTTGGTGCTGTTATTTGTAACATTTCGGAGCTTATACTGTATTTGCTTTCTCTTACATTCAGTCTACTTAGTTAATAATTTTAAAAGATGCAAAACTCAACATTCACAGCTACAATCACTTGAGATGTCTCTCCCAAACTATACTGCTTTCTTACTATTTGCGTTTTCAGTTTTTTCCTGTGTGAGTTTTTGAAACAGTGAACCTTTTTGCTGTGCATTTTCTAACTGCATCAGTGATTTCATCACATACAAATAAATCCTAATTAAAAGAATGCCCAATAAAGAAACTTGAGATTCTCCACCCACCCCAGTAATTTAGGATTATGTCTGCATTGGCACTTTTAATACACACTTTAATACAATTGCTCTTCAGAGATCACATTTCATCTGTACAAAATCTGTTCATAAAAATTCAAATTTTGGGAGAGGCGGGGAGAAACATTAAATATCAAGACCTGATATTATTTAGTAGACAGAAACTAAAAACATTTCAAAAAAATGAATATGACAATCTAAGAAAGAACACTGGACATACCCCTAAAATTGCAATCTAATAGGCATTCATTACTGTCTGAATAAATTAGAAAGAGGCCATTTAAATTAGTAGTGGCATGACAGAAAAGATCCATTTGCCTAAACAGAAATAAGAGTGTTAGATACAAAAGGATATAGCAGAAGCCCCATTGTGCCAGCAGAAATAAATTATGCCAACACAACCACAGTGATACATGGAGTGTCTGAATCCTATAACGGGGTACATACATGGGTGGAACAGGGAAGAAGCAGACATGTCACATCCTATATCCCTTCAAAAATCAACCACATTCCAAGGACAGCACAATTGCACTGATAATACAGCGGCCTGTCAGACAAAATAGCAGGGAAGGGAATGGTCACATGGTCTGCTAGGTGAGGGGTGAGCCAAAGGGAAAAGCTGGATTATGTGGGAGCAACAACCTCTTGGGGACCACAGTTTCCCCATTGGGAAGGACTTACTAGGCTTTGGGAAGGAGGCCCGAAGGCACTCCTCTTGGCTCTGAGCCCTGTGCAGGGAAACAGGTTGTGATGCCCTAAATCCGTCTCTGTCAAAAAGATATTTCCGAGGAGTGTACACATGTCAAATGCATGTGTGCATTTGAGCCACTGCATTCAGGGCTTGCCAGGAACTCTGACAGAATGGCACTCTTACTTGTGCCAGGGACTTAGTCATGCATGCTGGGTTGTGTGTGAGGTGAAATAGAGAGGTGTTGGAGAGCGTGTCTCTATCTTTGTGAGTAGACTAGTTCCTTCCTTGATAGAAAGACATGGGGCACTGTCACTCATGAACCCCATAACTGGTGTGGTACAGTGATTTGTGCCAGAGTGGTGCATGCTCTAGTTATCTCTCGCTTGGACTACTGCAATGTGCTCTATGTGGGGCTACCTCTGAAGGTGACCCGGAAACTACAATTAATCCAGAATGTGGCAGCTAGACTGGTGACTGGGAGCAGCCACCGAGACCACATAACACCGGTCTTGAAAGACCTACATTGGCTCCCAGTACGTTTCCAAGCACAGTTCAAAGTGTTGGTGCTGACCTTTAAAGCCCTAAACGGCCTCGGTCCAGTATACCTGAAGGAGCGTCTCCACCTCCATCACTCTGCCCGGACACTGAGGTCCAGTGCCGAGGGCCTTCTGGCGGTTCCCTCGCTGCAAGAAGCCAAGTTTCAGGGAACCAGGCAGAGGGCCTTCTCAGTAGTGGCACCCGCCCTGTGGAACGCCCTTCTACCAGATGTCAAAGAGAAAAACAACTACCAGACTTTTAGAGGACATCTGAAGGCAGCCCTGTTTAGGGAGTTTTTAATCTTTAAGAAATTAGTGTATTCTAATATTTCTGTTGGAAACCGCCCAGAGTGGAAACCCAGCCAGATGGGCGGGGTATAAATAAATTATTATTATTATTATTATTATTATTATTATTATTATTATTATTACACCAAGTGTGGCTGATAATGTTCCTCAACTGTGTTTTCTGCAGTGACATTTCTCTCTCTCCCCCTCCCCCCCCACTCACAACACTGGAATAGGTGCCTCCACAGCTTAAATAGAGCCTAGGATTGCTTGATTATCTTATTAGACACAACAGAAGAAATAACAGAGGCAGTATGCAAACTTGAGCTAAACAGACCAGACAATTCAGAAAGGGCCCAATGATTCTAGAAGCTGGCAGTAGCTATAGAGTCAGAAACGGGCAGGCATATTTTACCCTGTCATGACTGTGCAGGCAAAAAAAAATAATGGAAGCATTTTAAAACACAACTTAGCTTTTGCATTTTTTTTTCTTTGAGAACAGGGGTCTGGGAAACATTATAATTAAATATCTTTCTAGTCACCATAACCATAATTACTATAAACAAAGTTAAAATGAAAGCTAAAGTCACAGAAGTTTGCAGACTGAAAACTAATGTTCATCAAGACAGCTGGAGAAACAATCTCAAAATATAAGGAGCTCCAGATCCCCCACAGGCTTCACATATATGGATGCTTCCCCTTCTCCCACAACCTTTCTTTTCCTTTTCCACTTTTTTTTTTAATACAGGCTATTTTATAGGGTGATTGTAATAGTATACCATGATCACTGCTGATTGCTGTTACAAACAGACCCTTCTAATCCATCTGCTCTTTGCTTCAACAAATGCTTTTTAAAAGCTACTTCATAAAAAAAAGAAAAAACATTATTGCTTCATACTCAGAAGACATTAAGTCAAGATTTTGGAAATTCCATTGACTTGATTATATCAGCAAGTGCAATACATGTTAGATTTTTCATTAAAGCAAAAGCCTTGAGAACTATTTTCCAGACTTTAGTTAATGTTGCTATGACACATTTCGTCAATGAAAATGGATGAAAAACAGTAGTGCTTTGAAGCAATAGCCAGTAAATGCCACTGTGGTTTACCAAGAGTGGGATGCACAACATATTAGACCACAGTTAATGAAATTAAGCCATGTCTTAAGTTAGCAAAATGTGTGCTCTGTTACTTGTTTGGAACCTACACAACTGCCTAATCTTCAAGAACTCCTTCGCCTCCAGTAAATACTATCTCTTGCATCTCTTCATAATTAAATCAGTGGACTACCACTGTTTTGAGTTTGCATTATTTTAATGCGAAAGAACAATACAAATGGGTTGAGGGATTTTTTTTTTGTTTCTACAGACTTAGGTTATATATTCGTGGATCTGTCTTCAATAGGTTCATGGATGTGGAGGGAAGATCAATGAGATATAAAATGGTTGTTTTATCTTTTTTAAAAAATCTGGATACAGATTCTGCTGGATACAGCAGAAACTGGTATGCAGTCTCACATCCAAGTACAGTATATTCTTTCTGTAGACACTGTGACTCAATTTGCACTTATCACTTTGCTGAAAATCCTCAATTGTCTGTTGTCACTAAAATATATATAAAATGTCCATGTTAATACATTATCTACCAATACTAGTCACACAGGATGGAATTCAATGCTAGGCTCGTATAACCATCCCATCTGCACAAGCATTTCAGCTTGCCAGACAGAACATCCTCCCTCTGCATACAGTACAGACCCCCTCCCAGAGTCAATTTTGGGGTGTGCAGGGGGCTTTGTAGTGAGAGCAGACAGCAGAAAGTCCTGTTACACAGGGAAAAACTTATTGACTAGGGCAGGCATAGGCAAACTCAGCCCTCCAGATGTTTTGGGACTACAACTCCCATCATCCCTGACCACTGGTCCTGTTAGCTAGGGATGATGGAAGTTGTAGTCCCAAAACATCTGGAGAGCCAAGTTTGCCTATGCCTGGACTAGGGCTTCCACTAATGGGGCTAGTTAGGGGAATCTCACCCATATAATTTCTCATGCATATACTGAAATAGTTAAAAACTAAGAGAAGAAATGAGCTATTTGAAACACCTTTAGTTCTAAATTTAGGTAGAATTTAAATAACTTCAGTCATAACTCAGCAATGGCCAGAGGATTGGATTGGAAAACTCAGCAATGGCCAGAGGATTGGAGAAGATCTGTCTACATCCCAATTCCAAAGAAGGGCAGTGCCAAAGAATGCTCCAACTACCGCACAATTGCGCTCATTTCAAACGCTAGCAAGGTTATGCTTAAAATTCTACAAGGCAGGCTTAGGCAGTATGTGGACCGAGAACTCCCAGAAGTGCAAGCTGGATTTCGAAAGGGCAGAGGAACCAGAGACCAAATAGCAAACATGCGCTGGATTGTGGAGAAAGCTAGAGAGTTCCAGAAAAACGTCTACTTCTGCTTCATTGACTATGCAAAAGCCTTTGACTGTGTCGACCACAGCAAACTATGGCAAGTTCTTAAAGAAATGGGAGTGCCTGATCACCTCATCTGTCTCCTGAGAAATCTCTATGTGGGACAAGAAGCTACAGTTAGAACTGGATATGGAACAACTGATTGGTTCAAAATTGGGAAAGGAGTACGACAAGGTTGTATATTGTCTCCCTGCTTATTTAACTTATATGCAGAATTCATCATGCGAAAGGCTGGACTAGATGAATCCCATGCCGGAATTAAGATTGCCAGAAGAAATATCAACAACCTCAGATATGCAGATGACACAACCTTGATGGCAGAAAGCGAGGAGGAATTAAAGAACCTTTTAATGAGGGTGAAAGAGGAGAGCGCAAAATATGGTCTGAAGCTCAACATCAAAAAAACCAAGATCATGGCCACTGGTCCCATCACCTCCTGGCAAATAGAAGGGGAAGAAATGGAGGCAGTGAGAGATTTTACTTTCTTGGGCTCCTTGATCACTGCAGATGGTGACAGCAGTCACGAAATTAAAAGACGCCTGCTTCTTGGGAGAAAAGCAATGACTAACCTAGACAGCATCTTAAAAAGCAGAGACATCACCTTGCCGACAAAGGTCCGTATAGTTAAAGCTATGGTTTTCCCAGTAGTGATGTATAGAAGTGAGAGCTGGACCATAAAGAAGGCTGATCGCCGAAGAATTGATGCTTTTGAATTATGGTGCTGGAGGAGACTCTTGAGAGCCCCATGGACTGCAAGAAGATCAAACCTATCCATTCTTAAGGAAATCAGCCCTGAGTGCTCCCTGGAAGGACAGATCGTGAAGCTGAGGCTCCAATACTTTGGCCACCTCATGAGAAGAGAAGAATCCTTGGAAAAGACCCTGATGTTGGGAAAGATTGAGGGCACTAGGAGAAGGGGACGACAGAGGACAAGATGGTTGGACAGTGTTCTCGAAGCTACGAACATGAGTTTGACAAAACTGCGGGAGGCAGTGCAAGACAGGAGTGCCTAGCGTGCTATGGTCCATGGGGTCACGAAGAGTCGGACACGACTAAACGACTAAACAACAACAATCAGTCATAACCATGGTTTTCAAACATGGTGAAACCTAAAACATGGCTTAAACCTCATTTTCTCTAGCACATTTTTATTTATTTATTTATTTATTCATTCATTCATTCATTCCATTTCTGGCTTCCTATAATATATCACAAAGGATCAGATTTCCTCATTGCCCAGATCAGCAAGCAACACCACAGAAAATTTTACAGGTGTTCAGGAAATAGTGCTGCTCTTGCCTGTTGGTATGCAAAATTATGTGTTTAGTATTTGTTTCCACTCCAATATTATATCAGCAGAATTCATCCATGAGACAAAAGTGAACACAGTGAATTTAATTCAAGCAACTACCTTATTATAGGCCTCAGCTCAGCTCTCAGGTTTGAACTTAATTTAAGGGTAAATCACACAGAGAGAACTAGAGAGTGGGGTGATGTAATTATGTTTCACCTCTGATTACTGTCACCTAAACCCGACCTATTTTCAGGACTCAAGCACGTAGCAGGTCTTGAACTGGTGACATAAATCACTCAGGTGGGAATTTAGCCAATGTACCACCACCCAATCCCATTTGTGCAGACGAGGACGCTTTCACACACCAACAGACAAGAGCAGCTCAGGAAATATTCACCAACCTCCTGTAAAAACTTCTAGGATGCTTCCTGATCTGGCCAATGAGAAGATCTGGTCGTGTTAGCTACAGACACTTACTGCCACTACACCTTTGCTCCCTTCTTTCCCTCAGCTACACTAGAGGCTGACACTTATTGCCTCCATTACCTAAATCAGCCTTCCCAACCTGGTTGGGTCTGCTGGGAACTGTAGTTAAAAACATCTGGAGGACACTATGTTGGAAAACTTTATGCAGAAGCTGGTGCTCTTTTATTGCTCTGATAGTCCTTGAGCTTGCATGTGAAAGGGTCTCAGACATCCTGACCCTTGCTCTGCTTCATAAACAAGAGCACATTACAGGTGTCCCCACACACTTATGCAGGGGTTGCGTTATGCCCCCCCCCAATAAGTGAGGAGCACTCTCTAAAAAGCCAATAGACACCAGTTTTATCCTGGTCTTACTCTCTCTCTTCAACTAGAGTTGAAACTCTGGGCTGGCTGGAGGCTAGAGGATGCATGGAAAAGCAGCATCAGCACCTGCAAATCTGCTACCATGATGCGTGTCAGCTGCCAGGCAGGAAGCTGAGCAGCTTAAACAAAGCCCCATTGTGCCTCTGGTCTGTTTGGGGACTCCTCCGCCTTCAATGAAGTCCTCTTTGGGCTCCAGGAAGGGTCTCCTCACTTTTGAATCTATTTATCTCCCGGCACCATGTGCACATGCAGTCACATGCAAGTCAATCACACGTAAAGGGGGGGGGCACCAGTATTTCATTACACGGGTACAAGGGGAAAAGCTGCAGATTCAGGATTGAGACTTGGTAAACTTCCTTCCTCTTTTAGCACTGGGATCCTGTCACTTGAGACACATGTCTAAGATATATTTATAGATAAATATACGGGCGGATATCTTCTATTTTTCCATTCCTAAAGCTGTAGCTGCCGAACAATGTAAACTTTCATGATGCTTTTCTAGTGCAAAGGTACATACATGCCACCCTGGATCATTTAGTGAGTTGAAAAAGAAGTAACAATCTCAATTTTTCTTCCTTTCTTACATTTATATATCACCTTTTTCTCCAAAGAGCTCAAGGTGGTGTACATTTTATCTTCACAACCACCCTGTGATGTAAGTTAGGCTGAGGGACAGTTACTAATGGTTCAAGGTCACCCAGTTAAACCTAATCACTGTACTTTTTCTGCTCTTCAGTATACTGGGGGAAGTGAAATTCTTATGATATATAATGTTTTTAATATCTTGCTTTGCAGAAAAGAGCCACCGGTTCTCCATTCAAAGGAAGGTCTACAAGATACATTTCAAAGGGAAGCAAAATTGAATCCATTTTATCCCAATTACAATAAATGGAGGAAATGTGTCAAAATCAAATTGCAATTTATCTATGACTATGTATGATAATAGCTCTCCCAGCAAAAACAAGAGAGACATATAAAGATGGAAGAGATCATTACCCTTAACAAGAAACATTAATATTTCTATTAGCAGAGGTGTTGAATTACATGGGTCTTTAACAGAAGCTGTATTACATTCCAACCGAAAATGCAGCTCAGATCTCACACCCTTATTTCCATAATCATTTTCATATGCCAAGCATACATTAATATGGCATTATCTTCAAAATAAGAAGCAGACATTCTTTTAGAAATTAATTCAATATTGAAATGCATCACACTAAGAGTTTTACCCACATTTCTCTCAGGAACACTTGCAATGAGACCACTACATTCAGGACTTGTAATATCACTTTCAAGGTCTCCAGTCTGTCTGGCAAAAAGACGCCTACAATTTGAGTGATGCACAACCAGTGTATAACTTTACTATCTTAAAGCATACAACTGTACCACTTCTTAAAACTAGGGCTATTTGTATGAACCCGTTCACATACAAATTCCTCGGACTAAGCAAAAATACTAAGCAGAACGTTACACTTCTCAACTTGCATTTAGAATCCAGTTATCAAGAGCATTTAGTACAGTGTGCAGGTTTACTGTAATCCAGGTAGGCAACAATGAAGTTTAAACACAATACAGTGGTACCTCATGTTACAGACGCTTCAGGTTACAGACTCCGCTAACCCAGAAATAGTACCTTGGGTTAAGAACTTTGCTTCAGGATGAGAACAGAAATTGTGGGTGGCTGCAGCGGAAGGCCCCATTAGCTAAAGTGGTACCTCAGGTTAAGAACAGTTTCAGGTTAAGAACGGATCTCCAGAACGAATTAAGTTCTTAACCCGAGGTACTACTGCAGGCATCCCCAAACTGCGGCCCTCCAGATGTTTTGGCCTACAACTCCCATGATCCCTAGCTAAGAGGACCAGTGGTCAGGGATGGTGGGAATTGTAGTCCAAAACATCTGGAGGGCAGAAGTTTGTCCTCTTTGATGTACTAATTTGAATGAGACTTATTAGCATCTAAGTGTGTACAGGATTGCAACCATGGAGGCCTAGATACTAACATTTATTGCAAATATTTCATCTTTAGGTGACAAGTTGATCAATAAGGAACATAAAAATCAAGAGTGTGCAGTTCTTCTAACTTTTCAAAGAAACTGAAAGCAGTTTTGTTAAATACGGTAGGACCAGAACATATGACAAAAGAATTTAGAGAAAATGTACTTAAAATATAACAGGCATTGTGTCCATTTCTACAACCTGAACTATCAGTATCTTGCCATTATCTTGGTATTTTAAAATGAGCATATCAGGATCTATATATTAAAAGATATACTGTAGACAGCGTTCAAAAACTCACATTGTTCTGGGCGCATTTTGCAACAGGGAATTTCATTAATGCAAGCAGTTTCTGAGCTCTGGGCGCAGTACTGAGCCTAAGATTTCAAATTAAAACTGCCACTTCTGGAAGAAAATGAGGACCTCTTTCTGCCTCCTCACTTCCAGCCACTCTCTGAAGACCGGAGAAGGGACCCTCATGAGAATATATGGGGGGTGGGCAGGGGAAGGACCAGACCAAGTGAAAAATGAACATAAGATTTCAGCTGCAGTTCATTCATTTTCAGCTTTGTATTCTTGTTATTTAAAAAGTGCACCTAGACATTGTGGTGCCCATAACCTAGGTTTAAGGTGTCACTTAGCTCCTAGCTTTCATATCTCACCTTCTAACACTGACTGTAGAGAGAAAAGGGGGGGGGAGTGGGAGGAGGAGGAGAGGAGATGGGAACAATAGAAAACAGTTGTTGGTGTTCCACCCCAGTGACTACACAGTATGTGGGCACTCTAAATATCCAAGCATTTGAAATAAAGGCTAACCCTGCCATAGGAAATAAAAAATATCAGGGGAAATTAAAAGTGGAAATCAAACAAAGAGAAAAAAATCTGTTTGGCTCAACACCCCAAAAACTGACTAAAGTATGCATTACAAAGAAAGCCCCCAGAGCCCCAACAACAGCAGTATGAGAGGTTTAAGCACTGGGGGAGTTAGAGCTGATTAAGAGCTGGGGGAATTACCTTTACTTACATAAATACAGTTTATTTACAAATCTATACCACACACCAATTATTGCAAAGAGTTCCTATGTTCATTTCATACGCAAGGAAATATGGTAATAAATTCTTACACTGAAAGAAAAATATGGGATTAATAACATCATTCCCAGCTCATTTCAGAACAGATAGAATTCTTTTCTTTTCTTTTTCTTTTTACAAAGAACAACAAATGCACCTCCCAGGTGCAAAATGCCAGCCATCTGTGAATGGTTTGGGAGAACTTGAATTTGTACTTGGTTGGCATCTGTCTGTCTTGGGAGACAGTGGAACAGTGCGCCTTGAAGTCAAACTGTTGGAAGGTTACAGCACCTACAGGAGAGACATGTTTTGCTGCAGCAGGGGCAGATGAAGGCGTCTGGGTTGTGCTGCTACAGATGCACCATGGTGTTTCTCTGCACTTCTCCCAGGAGTCATTCCTCCTCTGGTCACTGCTATGGATACATGACCAGGCTGCCTGTCTCCAGGCACTGCAGCCGTCTGCAAGGGATTTCTACACAGCAGGCTTCATGATGCCAGCCCTCATGTCACATTTGCAGATTATCTTTGTAATGCAGAGTTGGTCTGCTAACTGGCCTCTTTCCTGAAGCCACTATAGAGCAAGTCACTGGGGATCCTGCCATCTTCCATTCTGTGGACATGAGCAAGCCAGCATAGACAACTCTGAGACAGGAGTGCAAACGTGCTGGGAATGTGGGCTTGGGAGAGCACTTCTTTGTTTGAGACTCTCCTGCCATGTGATGGCCAAAATCCTTCTGATGCAGTGCATGTGGAAGGCATTGAGGTGCTGCTCCTAATAGTTGTAAGCTGCCCGCAACTCACTTCCATAAAGCAACATGTTTAGCATGCAAGACTGGTAGATTTCCATCTTGGTATTGGACATGAGCATCACATTTTCCCATACCATTTTGGAGAGGTGAGTCATTGCCGTAGCTGACTTGCCAATATGCTTATCCAGCTCAGTGTCGATGGAGAGGTTGTTGATTATGGAGGAACCCAAGCAGACTAAATTGTCAACCATCTCAAGCGTGGTGACCAGCCTGAAGAGATAGCAACCTTCCACCAGTCTCCGGATTAAGCCTCAACAAAGAACATAGTTGCAATTCAAAGAACCTTGTAACTCAGGCCAATTTAAATTACAAAACAAGGAACCAAACAGGTAGACAGAACTAAACAGGAGGGTTGCTGCTGCTGCTCCTAACTATCCACTCTCCACTGACCCGAAAAACACTTCACAGTAAATCCAAGTTGCCATTCTTGGTCAGTGGAACAGGAGGGTGATAAAAGAAAAGGATGCCCAGAAGAAAGGGAGAACTGTGTTACCTGTTGAAGGACCCTTCTGCCAAAAGTGGAGGAATACAGTGTTTGATAAACCTTAACTGGTGGACTGGTGAGTCAAAATAGGTGCCATACAGTGCTTTATAGAAGCACCAATGTGTGGGTTGACTGTGGCAGCTGCCCCATGGATGGAGCTAGTTGAGGTGCAGCAAACAGAGTTTGAGAGATGCTTCAGCTGGCTTTCAGTAGAACAGCAATTCACAGAGGAAAGAAGTCCTTGTCATGGTGAAATTGGTCTAATGGCCACTCATGAAGATACCTATACCATTCTATGGCCTGGCAAATAGAAATTCGACACCGTTTTGTGAAATCACAGATTTAGGAATTGAAACAGCTAGTACATTCAGAATGTCCATAACTGCTTTGGGTAAGATGCACAGAGTTTCTGTGAAAGTGGAAGGCATATTGGGTTTGTCTGGTTCTCCCTATTCCTGTGACAAAGTGCTATTACAGAGTTGAGGACATTAATAAACTACTGGGTCTAAAAGACTTGTTCTGGGGAAAACCTTGAGTGATTCCCCAAGCCTTATCTCCTCAGCCTTCAGGAATACTGGTAGCCTACTTACATGGCTCTATCAGCAAGGTCTTTATAGATAAGTTTCAGTGTGGAAAAGATGCTTTTATAATGGCAGGGGGAGATAATGGTTCACTTGACAGTTTGCACTCTTCTCTCCCTGAAGCAAACTTTTATGGAGAAGTCTCTGCATCACCCCCTCCTGACACAGAGGGTGGAACTGGAGGTGATAGTGGCTGTTCAGGGAATGGAAAAATATCCTCTCCTTGTGAATTAGAGGTTAACTCCTTGGCATGAAGAGAACATCTGGACTGGGAAGGAGAAGAACTCCTATTCCCAGTCCCCATGAAACAGCTGTTTCTATGACTTCTGTGCCACCTAACTTTACCCCTTCCCATTATTGCAACACTCCTAGATGAGAAACTGGAAGAGTACGAAGGATGAAATGGAGCCATGACCTCTACACCTTTTATTTCTACATCACTTACCGGGGCTTGAAGTATTACATGAAAACTGCCTCCCTATTAATCCAGCCTAACGTATCTGAAGAGAATTTTGTTTTCTTTCCTAAAGGCTCTGCCTCAAGCTGGAGGTTACATCCTTTTTGAGGACTCTGAGTCCTTGTCCATGCCTCCTTCATTCCCTGAAGTGGGAAGCAAAATGGTGCCCATGACAAAAGCCAGAGTTTGACACATGCCTCCCATACATAGCCTACTCTCTCCCTCGTGGACATGACTTGGCAAGAAGTTGTAGCAGCCCAACGTTTTAGTCAAAGCAGGGGTGTGCAGGTAATAGAAGCCTTTAAAGTGGAGGAAGGGATGAGCGAGAGACTGTCTTCCTGCCTGATTCTCCTCAGAAACCCCCAGCTGAATCCCAATGAGCATGAGGGTGGGCTACAGAAGCAGGAGGAGATCAACCCCCTGCGAGGAGTGACAGGGAAGCAAGCATTCCTGCTGCCTTGGGAAAATAAATCCTGGCATGTAAGCAGTAAGGGTGCCAAGCCGCTCTACTGTTCTTCTCCTTGGACCGGCTTTGTGGTGATGGTTTGCAGCATGCCGCTTTTTAGACACATGCTGCTGCCTACCTCTGCGGCTTTGTGGGCCCCATTTTTCCACACGTAAATGCCTGCCGTTCCCACTCAAACACCTTTCTTTGCCTTTCCTACCAACATCAGCAACTGGAATACCAGAAGTGAAGGAGGCAACAGGACAAACCACAAACAAAAACAACCCCTTTCCCTACATCTTTCAAGAAAAAGCAGCTGCCCTGCACCCTCAGAAATGGCATGTAGAAGCCACAAATTAACTTTGTTCTTCCGGCAAAGGCAGAGTCCAGGCTGGTTCGCTCCTCTTCAGACTGGCCAGTTTTGATCCTGCCTTCCAGAAGAGGAGTTAACCCTTTCCTGCATACTGCACATCTTCACTGACATCCATAAGATGTTAGGTGAGTAGCCCTAGAGAACTCAGAGTAGCCCTAGTCACTGCTATAAAAATGGGAGCCGCAACTAATCAAGATCTCATAATGGTTTGAATATTTTACATTCAAATAAAAGGTAATGGTAGACACAGAAGAAAAGTTGCATGATCTATTAAACAGAAATAAATAGGAAAAAGATAAGAAATTGCATGCTGCAACGGATGTACCTGGGGCTCACTTTAAAAGAGGTTAGAAGATAGAGAGCAGAAATCAAAAACAGAGTATGTATGGTAAAAGACATTAAAAATCAATCTACGTTGAAAAGAGAAATAATTTAAACTTTAGGAGAAAACCCAAAAAGGGAAGAAGGATGGAGGTGCTAGAGAAAAATGTGTAAAGTGAGTTGAGAAAGGAAAACTAACCAATAAATATTGGATGAAGCAGGAAAGGGATGAGGACTGGTGCCAAGTGTAAAGAAGAGGCCATCATGTATCATAGAGCACATTCTAGGAAACTGAGGACTAGTCCAATATAACAGTGAGGGGAAATTGAAAGTATAAAGAACATGAGCAAGCCACAGATACAATTAGAAAATAAATAAGAAAAGGGGTGAGGCCACGTGTAAGCTTGAAGGGGTTATGCAACTCAAAGAAGAGTAGAAATTTATCAGAGATCAGATTACAGATTAAAACAGTTGAGAAACATGAAAGGAAGCCTTGTCCAGTCAGTCTTGGGAACCACAGTGAAACACAATGCATGGGCGGAATTTGGTCCATAAATTACATAGGACCCCAAAGGATTACATCCAAAGCAAAAATAGATTATTATTTAATGAGCAGGAAGAAATTTACCCAAGAAGTCCTTGGATAAATATGCTTAGTGAAGACAAAAAAATAACTCGTATGAGGCATTTACTAACTGCAATACTTAATAACTAACAATACTTTTAAAAAAACCTGATAACTTAAAGAAATCAATTCCTCACCATGTTATTCTAACTATATCTCCCACATCTAGATTCAGACATTGAAATTTCAGGTAACTGGCATCAACATTATTATCAAAACCACTTAAATACTAAAAGGCCTATTTAATAAAAACATGGAAATGCTTCCATATGTTTTATGAAGTCTTCTCTACCCTCCAAATGAACACATTCAGATTTAGTCTCTGGCTTTGTTTCAGAGAAAACCCATCTGCATAGTACATTGCTTACAGGCACATCTCAGTCATGCAACAGCTATGTGACAGCTCATATATCAAATATAAACTGTACTCAAGGCCACACAACCTTACATACTCAAAGTCTTCCATTCTGTTTAATGTAATCCTAAGAGAGCTCTTATTGCACCTCAGTGCTGATGTCACATGACTTTTGTTGGGAAACAGTTGTGCAACTTAAATATCAAACAGTTCCTAACACAGATGAAAACAATCTAGAAGACAACTCTATTGTGCACATAAATCCTAGAAAGAAGACTCTTTTCTGTGAAACAGGTGCCGAAATGTACAAAGTAACAGCATTAAACAGCCCTTAGCAATACTGATGAAACTCGGGTTCAAGAATAAACTTAAAGTGTTTTGGTAGTAAGAGCCTGGAAATTCTGATGAGCAACAGATTCTGGATTTTGATTCCTACACTTTGGCTGTAAAAACCAACCTATCTCGTTTTAATCATCCATTCCTTTATAAGAGTACTGTTAGCAAGTTTCCAAGGCCTGGCCAAAATTATCTTTGCCAAAACCAGCAAATTCAATATAAACTATCTATCAGAAAGTTGGGGTTCTTACGACTCAACAACAAAATACACAGATCCAGACTGACATTAACCCAAGTATTTGGAGGTACAAACCTTTTGAGGTTTGGCTATTTGGAGTTACACATAAAAGAAACCAATCAATCATTTTATTTGTATGCCACCTTTCCAAAGTTAAAACCATCTTCAAGGCAGCTTCTAGCATTAAAAAGTCGCATAGCTACAAGCAGTGCTTTTTTTCCTGGGGGGGGGGCAGAGGCATGCATATGCCTAAACATTTTGTGAATCTTTGTACTTTTATCCATTTACTGTATTTATTTTTCCCAATTTGAACTATAAAATTGTGGTTTTCTTGAGTCAAAATGAGAGCACCTCTAAACATTTTTTAAAGGAAAAAAGTACGGGCTACAAGCATAATGAAAGTAGTCATAAACAATAAACAAAACATAAAACAGTCATAAACAATAAACAAAACATAAAACATCCACACTGAACAATTTACACATAAATCTTAAGATCCAAAGTAAAGCTACAAAACATTGCCATAGGCAACAACTCCTCACCTCCAACAAAAACTGCTTAACAATAGCCCAGCCCAAGATTCTGTCCAGCAGCTTCTGCTTTTGTAGCTGGAGTCAGCCAGAACCCCACCCTCCCAGGCCAGGTGGGAAAAGGCCTGCAAGGCAGGGAGCAGGTATTCCAGGGCTCATAATCAAGTTGGTCGCCTATAATAACAATAGTGTTAACTGTGGAATCATGCACTGCTGAAATTCAGGCAAGATTACTTGTATTTATTGATTATTGTGATTTGATGACTGATGCTTTGACTATTGCATCATCAACATCATCATCAACAACAGTATTCCTGCTTACAGCTATGAGGCTAAT
The DNA here is from genome assembly GCF_963506605.1 of Zootoca vivipara. Lineage (NCBI taxonomy): Eukaryota > Metazoa > Chordata > Lepidosauria > Squamata > Lacertidae > Zootoca > Zootoca vivipara. The sequence continues at coordinate 22,763,241 of NC_083283.1, forward strand.
GAATTTAAATTAGGAGCTTGTTGTTGTTTAGTCGATTAGTCGTGTCTGACTCTTCGTGACCCCATGAACCAGAGCACGGCAGACACTCCTGTCTTCCACTGCCTCCCCGAGTTTCGTCAAATTCATGTTGGTCACTTCTATAGCACTGTCCAACTATCTCGTCCTCTGTCGCCCCCTTCTCCTTGTGCCCTCCATCTTACCCAACATCAGAGTTTTTTCCAGAGAGTCTTCTCTTCTCACAAGGTGGCCAAAAATTAGGAGCTAAAGGGACCCCTGACCATTAGGTCCAGTCGTGACCGACTCTGGGGTTGCGCGCTCATCTCGCATTATTGGCCGAGGGAGCCGGCGTATAGCTTCCAGGTCATGTGGCCAGCATGACAAAGCCGCTTCTGGCAAACCAGAGCAGCACACGGAAACGCCGTTTACCTTCCCGCTGTAGCGGTTCCTATTTATCTACTTGCATTTTGACGTGCTTTCGAACTGCTAGGTTGGCAGGAGCTGGGACCAAGCAACGGGAGCTCACCCCGTCACAGGGATTCGAACCGCCGACCTTCTGATCAGCAAGCCCTAGGCTCAGTGGTTTAACCACAGCGCCACCTGGGTCCCACATACATAATTAAATTTAGGATTATAATATAACATTGAGAGGGAATCCTGCTCACTGCCCATGAAAAGCACCAAGTAGAGCAGTTTCAATGAAGTCTAGTGTGGCCTCTCTCTATTGCCTTCTATGCCTCCTGGACACGAGACCCACTGCTGCTCTCATCCAGTTCTTAACATTGAGGCAATCAAAAATCCACTGGGGTAGAGGATGCCGGGAAACAGCAAAATGAATTAGCTGTTCAAGGAGCACAGGAAAACACACAATGCTACATAACCAGTGCTCCCCATACCTAGCAGAATGAGCAGAACTGCAGATCTACGGTATTTGCTTAACAAAGCTCCCTGTTTCTCTCTTTCACCACAATGTACCACAATTCAACAATCTCAGTGCTTACTTCTACCAATTAAGTGATAGCACAACCTTACTACTCAACTTTGCATGGGAAAAGGTGACAGGTAATGAAAGCACAGGATTAAGAGTGTGAGAATACTTTGGGGGGAGGAACAGCTGAGTCAGTTTGCCTTTGAAGCTCTTTCTACTGCGAGCATTTGGAACAGCAACTCTTTGAAGCTATCTCAGCTGTCAGCATCTATCTTGGCTCAAGACTACAGTGTGTATTTCTTGCACAGATTTGCAAGGAAGTTGTGCTTGGCTGTCATTTTCTTGTTGCAGTCATCTTAAATCAGCTGTGCTATCTTCAGATTGCTAATTACAATATTTACACTTCACATTTCTGGGGCATTAATATCCTGGATAGCTAACAAAACACCTAGACTTGCAGGAACTAAATGAAATAAGCAACATTTACAATGGCTTTACAGTAGACAAAAAGGCAGGCAGCTTGTGTTGAACGTGGGCAGCTACCCAAGTGATCAATGAAGAAGCTGGGTTCTAAATAATGAAATTTATTTTTATTTTAAAAATTTATATCCTGCCTTTCTTCTACAGAAACTGAAGAAAACTTTTTAAGCATAAGCTCTTTAAATGCTTAAGAACTAGGTTACATGAGACATGATCTGATCCAATAGCGAAACTGAGCAGGCTTACCACACGTATTCTATGTAATTCCCTATATTTCTTTCTGAACCTTGCTTGTGCAGTGTTGCCTATCTCTCCCACTTCCTTCTCCACCTGCAACCCAATTCTAAAAAAGTACCTAAAGTGATCTTCCAAATTCATGACAATCTGAGTAGGAGATCCATTTAAATCACTCTGAGGTATCCCTACAGACCATAGCAGCCAACTCCTAGGGGCCGTAAGGGCTTTGGCCCCCACAATAAAATATTTGAGGGGCTGGGCCCCCACAAAGTTGATGGGCATTCCCATTCAAATGGCGTGTTGCACTGCGTCATGTGATCAATTATGTGGGGCAGGGCTTACCAGGACCCCCACAATATTTTATTCAAGTTGGCACCCCTGCTACAAACTATTCTGATCACCTCTTTGCTGCTCAGCCAGCAGCAAAAATCTGCTTCTAAGAGGCTAGGAAATGCCAAGAGTCCTTATGGTGACAGATATCAACCCATACCAACTTCAAGCCACAGGCAAAACGCGAGTTTCTCTGGAATGGCATGCTAAACCCATCAGTGAAATACAGATTTAAGACAGCACAATAGCTCTGAGCACAGGAGCCTATTCAGGGATCAAAACTCTTGGAAGTACAATGATCTACAGGAGACAACGAAACATTTACACATTGCAAGGCTCTTCCATATGTGCTCTGAACACAACCAAGCAATTACTCATGAAAACACAACCCTGAACACAGATTGCACACTGCTTAAAATCAAAACTTGCAGCGCCCAAAATAAGCACCAGTCTTGGCCGTATTATGTGGAACACACATTCCAACCAGTACATTGGAAGGAAATGATTAAAGCTCAACAACCTGCATTACAACTGAACTCAGAAATGTTTTTTAAAAAGAGGAGAAAGAGGGGGAAAGCAGATTTCAAACAGGGGCATTAGAACAGCAAATCACTATATTTCAATCTTTTTCCTAAGTGGTTAAAGAACTATGCAGCAACTCCAAAACCCTTTTTATATGCACACCTGGGAAGAATTCTGAATCCTGTTACTTTCCTCAGCATTACCCTGATGTGGTTTCGACCAGATGTTTAAATGTTACAACATGTACATTTTCTTCTCTTCTTCTAAGGCAAAAGGAAAATAAGAGGAATATTTGACTTCACTCCACAAGAGACCTATTTAATAGTTTGGTGGTTATGTAAGTAAAGGTAGCTTGGCTAAGTCAATGTTGACGACATACAGAATGACATGATCCTAATGAGTTGGAAAATATTGGCTCTCCTGAGATTTAACCAGATGCTACTGCGCTGAGAAAGCTACTGTATTATTGAATTTCATTTTTATGAGGTAAAATTTATTATTCAACCATTAAGGTATCCCACATGAAGTCTTGCATAAAATAGTTTTGCAGTTACTTTCTGGAAAGTAGATTTTATTTTAACTTTAATACATCATTTACATGAAGGATGCAAATGCCTATTTGATCACCTTAAGCAGAGAAATTTAAGGTCTGCAAGCAATTTTCCTAAAAAAATACCAGATTAATGGAACTGGACTGTCAACAAAATTATGAACTACCTGAACAGTACAAGGAGAGTGCAGCAGCAATTCCAGTTTCCTGAGAAAACCAAAGCATGTGCAACTGCATCTATGCTTTCCTAGCATACTAGCAGGCCTATTGCCAGACGTTTTAGGTGCACTAAATATAACCATTTAATGAGAACTCTAAAGCAGGAGATAGCTTTTATTAATGCAGTTATTCAATTAAAACAAATAATATTAAACCTAGATCTTCACTTTGGACATATTTATCTAGTACCTTTCTAGTTGAAGTAAAGTAGGTTTATGATAAACAGAAATTTGAAAACATAATGCATAATGCATGCATACTGAAAGGCCTAGATTGCCAATGGCAATCTTCCACTGGTAAATTCATTCTGTTGTGCAATGTATGCAGCAAGTTTTTTGGGTTTTTTTTGCTAAGCTTTCTATCCAGTAATACAAATGAAATTATGCTACTAATATAATTATTACAGGCAAACCAAAATATAGTTCAGGGCTGAAACAAAAGCTTGACCACTTCACACTCTACTAATTCAATATACTTTAATAACTTTCCCGAGATGATTTTTACTTAGGAAAATAAATTTTTACCCAAACGTATTTTAACAAAAACAGTTTATTATGAAACATAAATGTTTATGGGTAGTTCTTGTAACTCTGGCAATATATTTATATCCCATTGTATTTATTTATTTCTGAAATGTATGTCCTTCAACAGCCAATAAGCATTCCCTGGGCAAAAATCATTCATTGCTTTTAAATGGTTCTTTAAAAAGGTAAAGGTACCCCTGACCATTAGGTCCAGTCGTGGACGACTCTGGGATTGTGGCGCTCATCTTGCTCTATAGGCCAAGGGAGCCAGCGTTTGTCCACAGACAGCTTCCAGCTCATGTGACCAGCATGACTAAGCCGCTTCTGGTGAAACCAGCGCAGCGCACGGAAACGCTGTTTACCTTCCCGCCGGAGCGGTACCTATTTATCTACTTCCACTTTGACGTGCTTTCGAATGAGCAACGGGAGCTCACCCCGTCACAAGGATTCAAACCACCGACCTTCTGATCAGCAAGCCCTAGGCTCTGTGGTTTAGACCACAGTGCCACCCGCGTCCCAAATGGTTCTTAGAAAGAGTATTAAAGAGAATTCACCTACTTTTAATTTTTCTTTAGAATAAATTGGTTGGGGAAAAACTGAAATGAGAGCCAATAAACTGAAACTTACCGGTAATCCAGACAAGACTGAGGCACTGTTTACAGTGGCTCCCTAGACCAGATGGGTGGGAAGTAGCCTGTTCTTGATGGGGTTACACTCCCTCTGAAGGAGGAGTTAACTAGGTTGGGAATACTTATGGCTCCACCAGTGTCACTTGAGGCTCAAGTGGCTAGCTCCTCCTCTCTGGAGAGGGCTAGCCTAACTTTAAACAAATAAGACCACCTCCACAAGCACCCCACCATTCTGAAGGAACATTCTTTTTAGCATCCTATTCCATTCACAACACAACTATCGCCCTATCACATTAAGCCTGAACATGGAACAGCAACACAAATAGGGGACATGGGAGTCTGCAGGGGGAGTAGTTTATCCTGCACACACACACACACACACACACACACAGGGGGAGGGGGGGAGAGGTCAGTCCCTTTGTGTGCCTGTTTCCAGTGTGTGCCTCAACTCCTTGACAACATTGGGCTCATCATTCAGTGGGAGATGGTTTGCTTTGCTGAGGGAAGGAGGGAGTCTGGGTCTAGGAGCCACCATTCCTTTCCTCAAAGGCTATCTCCTCGGTTGCCTATTCCCCTTTTCGTACTACACCCTGCACCACATAAGGGCAAAAATGTGGTGGCGGCAGCGGGGGGGGGGGCGGTTATCTGCTCATGAGTAAAAAAGAGCTGCTTTCCTTTACATGCTGTTCTTACCTCTGTGTCTCAAGACTGAAAGAGAAAATGTACTATTTTCTGGAGCAAATAAGGAGCGAGGTGACCCATTCATTTCTCACACAAAGCTGCAATGGAGTTTAAGAGGGTTACCAAGCTTCCACCAAAGGAGAGACACCGGCTTTCTGGCAACAACCTGCCTACCCTGGATGGGAAACCATCCTGAACTTCTCATGACACTTAATTCCAGCAGCCATTTTAAGCACCCACCACAAGGTGCTGCGTCCTACACTCCACTAAGAAACATACTAACCCTCAATTCACTAGCAGTACACTACTGCTTACACATTTCCCATAAAATTTACTAGGCCTCAGTACTGCAGTTAGGCACTTTCCCCACAGATGAGGGGAAGGGGGAGCAACTGCGACACTGAGAGGAAAAAAACAGACTGGAGCAACCACAATGATGTTGGTAAAATTCTTGAGGTTAAAAAGGGTGAGAAACTAGGAGAAATTCCCAGGAGTATTATTTTGGAGGTATTAATTAAAAAGCAGAGACATCACCTTGCCAACAAAGGTCCGGAGAGTTAAAGCTATGGTTTCTCCAGTAGTGATGTATGGAAGTGAGAGCTGGACCATAAAGAAGGCTGATCGCCGAAGAATTGATGCTTTTGAATTAGGGTGCTGGAGGAGACTCTTGAGAGTCCCATGGACTGCAAGAAGATCAAACCTATCCATTCTGAAGAAAATCAGCCCTGAGTGCTCACTGGAAGGACAGATCGTGAAGCTGAGGCTCCAATACTTTGGCCACCTCAAGAGAAGAGAAGACTTCCTGGAAAAGACCCTGATGTTGGGAAAGATGGAGGGCACAAGGAGAAGGGGACGGCAGAGGACAAGATGGTTGGACAGTATTCTTGAAGCCACCAACATGTGTCTGACCAAACTGCAGGAGGCAGTGGAAGACAGGAGTGCCTGGCGTGCTCTGGTCCATGGGGTCATGAAGAGTCGGACACGACTAAATGACTAAACAACAACAATTGCAGCAGCACCTTTACTGCTTCTCTTGGCATCTGTGAGCTCTAGTTGCTGCTGCTGGATGCCACCTTAAGGCTTCTGGAAGCTGCTGGACCAGAATTGGCATACCAACTCTCCTTCCTCAACCACGTGGAAGCTTGGAGCATGCTTGTGGGAGTGTGGCAGCTGGGTGGGTCACACCACAGTCATGGATCTTGGGTGGTCCCTTCATCTCCCTCCCCCAAAGGAGGAGAGGAAAGGGCTCACACTGTGAGGGAACAACTGCAGGGGGTGCCGTAATGCTGCTCTATTGCTTAGCCTTGACTCCCAGGCAGGTGGAAAGCAGAGAGGAAAAGAGAAACCTCTGAAGTAAACTGCTCTGAAACATATTTTGACATTAAACAGTATATAAATTAATAAAGAATAGTAATTATTCACAGCCCCCCAAAGCTTCTTTGATTCAGCGCAATGGGTGTATTCCTGCTCTGCACAAACCAAGTGCGCAAAACCAAGCCACGTAAGCCACAGGGCAGAGGGTAATCTCTCCTGATGAATGCTGTTTTCTTCTCAGGATTTTAAAGTGTACAGGCGTCTCCCCACTTATGCGGTTACGATCTGCACCCCTGTGTGCATAAGTGAAATCACATAAAGTGGGGAACACCCTCTAAAAAGCCTGTAAATGCCTATTTTTTCCCTGCTCTCTCTCCAATCCAGACCAAAACATCTGAGCTTTGAGTCAGCTGGAGGCTGTGTAGGAAAGCTGCTGCTGCTGCTGCTGCTGTGCTAACCTGTGTGTCAGCTGTTAGGCAGGGAGGCTGAGCAGCCTAAATCAACTTCCGGTGCTCCTGAGGTCTATTTGGGGCTTCCTATGCCCTCAGTAAGGTCCCCTTTGGGCTCTGCGGAGGTTCTCCTCGTGAGCCACGAGGGCTCTCCAGCTCCCGCCATTTCCTGGTATGATTCTATTCCTGGTGCCATGCATATACACGGTCACACGTAAGTGGGGGGATGCCTGTATTTAATCACTCATTAGTTCAATTTATTACCTGCCCCAAACACCATGAGCAACACAGAAAAGTCAAAGGTGGAGTGGATGCAATGGCGCATGCAGTGAAAGAAACAGAGTATCTTCCATATTTTTCTGTACACATAAAGTTGTTTTTCATTTTCCCCGGGCATAACAACAGAGCAAGATAGAAACACATTTAGTAGACAGACATGAACATTCACTACAGCATATAAAGCTGTTACAGAAGCCTCTCTTCATACTTTAAAGACAAAACATCCTACCCTCCCTCCAAACATTGCAACCTCTAAACATTTACAATTCTGCAACCAATATAATACAGTAAAATATATACTCTGTGTCCTGATTCAAGTCACTCCTGGTTCTATACATTTTATTCCAAAGGTTTACATGTAAATTTCCTTTGGTTACTATATTATGACACATCCAAAATGAAGAAAAGCAATTTTAAATGAATGTAGAAGCTTTTGCAAAAAGTGAAGCCTGGTGACTTCTTAATCTATAAGCAGAAAGTTTGAATGATAATACATTCAAACTGCTTTTCCAACTAAAATATATTTAAATGCTAGATTCTAAAGATAAAGTTCAGTATATGAAAACTAAAAGCAATACTGTACTGGGGCAGAGATATCAGTTAAGTATACTGGTAAGAAAAAAAATAGTATTTACCTGATAGTTGAAAGACTTCATTCACTAAAGCTTCATTCACAACTGGTGAACTAACATTTCCAGTATAAGCCCAACTCTGCCAAATAGCTTGCATTAGGAAGGTCTGGGCTCTTGTTGCTTGAATTGTCAGACTTGGAAGCTCAAATATACATTCTTTCACTGCAACATGAGAACGCTTGAACCTAGAAAATACAACAGAAACCAAAAAAATGATTAAATCTGTATACAGGCTTATTGGCAGAAATGCCTAATGGCAAATCCCTAGGAGAGACAACACTGGAAAAGCTCACTGAAAACGTGGCTAGTTGATGTTCATTTTATCCGAACTTTAAAAATTAGTGACATAAGGCAATAGTACAATTATTTTGCTAAAGTTTATACATTGAATGTGAACATGTTCCAAAAATGAATCTCCGAACCTCACATTCTCACAAAACCTCTAGCTGGTTTGTATTTGTTTAGTTATAACCAGTCTACAATATTCACCTCTTCCCCTGATGTAGACAAGGGGAACAGCATATAACAATTTAGACACTTCTTCAACAATTCAAAAGTTCTACACATACTAAGACAACCACACAAACTAAGGCAGAAGGACATCAACTTGTACAAGGGTTCATACTACAAGCAACATGGAGCTGTTGCCAAAAAGCAGAAACCTATGTCAAGTTCTCCCTCTAACACATAATAAAACTTACCGTGTTCTCATTTTGTCCATTCTTTGGCTCCAACAGCCACTGATATAGATTGTTCATTTAGAGAGACTGAAATCAATTCTGGTTGAGGTTTCTGTAAAGTGACATTAAAGCCTGGTATCCCCACTGGGATCTAACAGGGAACTCTGATCTAAACAAGCTTAGATCATAGAGTTGAAACCAGCTTGCAATGGGAGGATGAGAGAACTGAGGCAAGAGCATGTGGGTCCAACTGGGTGTTTATTCCCAGTTTGCTAAACCATGGGTTTAGCAAGCTGGGGTTGTCACATCCGAACTGGCCCAATGAGAAAGACTGCCATGGGTAAGTGTTATCATACATTATGGAGAGAGCAGGGAAAGGTACAACTCAACAGAGGGCTGCCCTCTCCTTCAGCACGTTTGTATTTATCAAAATGTGTACTTCTACCTTTAGTTCATCAGAAGTTCCCAGTAAAATTGGCCCCAATATGCCAATTTGCATGCACTAAAAGTTAGCCACCATGTTGTTTGTTACTTTGGGGTATGTCTGCAAGAAGCTTGTTTTAAGATAAGTTAGTGAGGATTTTAGAAGGCCCATGCCAAAGTCATGAAACCGAGAGCTGACTGCTAAGAGGCTGAACTACAAATCAGGAAGTCCTAGAATAATCTTGCATCCGCCATGAACTCCCTAGGTGGCCAGTCTCTCTTAATTTGTCAATAATAATACTGACTTGCCTTACGACGTTTTGCAAGGATTACTATACAAAGAGATAAAGTATGTGAAGTGCTTTGAACACTTGAAAGTCATACAGATGCTATTTGTTTATCATTATTATTACTTCTGGAACTAGCAGATCTTGGTATAAACTGATCACAGAGGTGTCTATGGCTTCGTCGCTATAGAGCTTTCGGCAAATGCTAAAGAAGCAGCTCTTTACCGTGCAATTTCACACCTGACACATGATTTCAGGTTACACCTTATTCCTGTGATTCTGTTCTGTTTTGACTGTTTAAATATTGTTGTAACTTGCCCTGCTGGTGAAGGGCAGATTTCTGTTGTTGTTATTAAGAATCTATACCATATCTGAAGTGTAACAACTTAACTAGGATAGCTTAGTCAATGCAGCATGAGACTCCTAATCTCAGGATTGTCGGTTCAAGCTCCACGTTGGGCAAAAGATTCCTGCAAGGCAGAGGGTTGGACTAGATCAGTGTTTCCCAACCAGTGTGCCTCCAGATGTTTTGGGACTACAACTCCCATCATTCCTGAACACTGGTCTTGCTAGCTAGGGATGATGGGAGTTGTAGTCCCCAAACATCTGGAGGCACACTGGTTGGGAAACACTGGACTAGATGACCCTCAGAGTCCCTTCCAACTCTACAATTATTTGATTCTAATCTATTACTCTAATTCAAATATTTTATGTAGTTGTGTTTTATTGGATGAAATTGCTCTTCTGAATATTGAACACTACATGTAATTTGTGAGCAGACCACATAGCGGGAATGTAAAGTGTCATGAACTAAGCATGGACATAAGCACTGAGACAGACAATCTCCAAATTTCAAGGAAGCATTTTGATGAAAATAAACGCACGTGGGTTTGACATCAGTACCAATAACAACTATTCATAATGCAGAATCTTTGAATAACTTTTTTTTAAAAAAACAACAAACCTCTGGTTTGATGTGGAATACAGCTACTGTACTGAACTACAGTGATGTTTAAACTTACAGCTTTCACATAAAATGTTCCCTGATGGCTGGTAACACTATATTAAATGGGGGGGGGGGGAATTAACAATATGCAAATTTTAAAACTTACTGTATTTTTAATACTTCCTTTGGGAGAAAGATACTGATTTTCAGTGAATGGGAAGAACTTAAAGAAAATATTACACTCTCAAAAGCAGGCCACATACAAAAAATCAGTACATTCTACTGTACCATACGTGCAGCAAATGTTTCTGAAAGGATTTTTCTGTAAGCTGCCTTTAGATGAAAAGCTATTTTATAATTTTATTACTGTATAACTGTTTTGAAATATAAAGTTTTGAAAATATTTTCCTGTAGTCAGAGTAAAATGCAAATGAATGTAAGAATGATCATTATCATGTCAAACAGATCTCTCATCTTTTTATCTTAAGTTTTGGTAATGTTTTGCTATGAATTTGTTGTAACACTACATTATTTTAAAAGGTATTTCCATTTATTGTCTATAAAGCATCTGTTTCACAACTTCTGTCTTTAAAAATGGACCTTCAACATATGCCTATTTAGCAGAACAGATTAAAAAACTATCAATCCAATTATTATTCTTTAGGGTGAAATAAACCTTAGTAGAGCTAAGGGAATCTGCCACTCATTAAAGCTGAAGTTGGAACATTTCCAGTATAAATTTAAGGAAAGAAGAACACGCAATGTTTGCCATGCTTTGGCATGGTATTTCTTTTAAAAAAAGATTCTGTCCTAAGTGAATTACTTTAGAATTCATTTGTTTTTCTCTCTAGTTTGCTTACCCTGATGCAAGTTGCCTTAAAGAGTTTAAATAAATCTGACATACTGCTAAAGCAATTCTAATCCCTGTTCTTGAATGTAAAAATGAATTGACCCTCTATGTGAAGGGACTAATGTAACCAATCCATGCAAGTCCACAGGCTCTCTGTGAAATATTAGCAATGTGTACCTTTAGAAACAGCAACCCATTCCTTTAAAATCAACACCTCATAGTGATTGAATGAACATAGCAGTGAACAGCTGGCTCCAAAAGTTTATACAGAGTCCCCAAATGTAAGACTGGAACCTGCCAAGTATTTCCAAAAATTAATTTTTTTTATTACTCATATCCTGTACAGTAAAATAAGATTAGTTCATTTTTTCCAACACAAGACCAGAAACCTGCTACTAGAACCTAGTGATGACTTGGGGCCAAGTTTTTTGGGGGGGCTGTTGCTTTTTTTTTTTAAGGGATACATTTCAGTTGGCACTTACACAATTGATTAAAACATTTTTTAACATGCTTAGCTCTTTGGAAAAAGAAATATTTGCAAGTATACTGATAGTGGTATTGATCATCTAGTCAAAACACCAACTTCATTCAACCAACCAGTTATACATGTCAACAGCCAAATAATGTGTATCATAAGGCTGTTTGTTTTCCTTGCCACCTTTGAAGTAATATTAATTTAAATTTAATAATGATAGCGGTGGTGATGATAAAGAGTGATATGCAGGTCTGCCATTTTTTTACTTATCCCCAAGCACATATGGATAGACCAACACTTTGGAATATGAATGTCACACTTAACTTTGTAAATCCAACCTCAATTTCCCCTACCATTCTCAAACACCATGTAGCTTACAGTTTTCAAGGATCACTAGTGAACAGGTTCTTTTGCTACAAGAAGAAACATGCTCATGATCTTGTAACATAGAAATAATGGACAGAACACCATGTCTTTAAATTAAATATACATGTATATGTGTACTTTTTTATCTACTTTCCATATAAATCTGTTCATTCAGGGTAACAAATTAGTATTAAAGACTGATCCATGTATGTGATGCACCTTTTCCTATGCCAATAAAGGAGACTGATTGATTGATTATTGTCTGATGTAGGATCCAACTATTAAATACCAATGCCAATTAATAAAACTATAACATTGTATTGTTATTAGTAGTAGTGTTGTTGTAAGAGAAAGGGTGCAGTGCTCCCTAGATGAAATATTTGTTCACAATAATACTTACTGAATGGTGCCAAACTAGATGTGGTAACAGTTCAATTCATTTAAACCAAGAACTTCCCCAACCATACAGCACAGCCTTCACCAGCTGGTGCCCTTTGAATGTTTTGGATTACAACTTGCATTAGTCCCAGACTGTGCTGGCTAGGGCTGATGGGAACTGTAGTCCAAAACATGTGGAGGCCATCAGGTTAGCAAAGGCTAAGAGTCGGACATGACTAAACGACTAAATAACAAACAACAATATAGAAAAAGCAGGAAGAGATCAAATTTTAACAGCAGAAGGGATGTGTAAAAGAGGGGTGGAGAACCCTCCCATGCATAGTGCCAATTTCATTCCACAGCAAATATCCCAAATGCTTTAGGCCCAGTATTTTAGTAGCTTAGCCTGGCTAAGAAGAAAAGCATTCAGGCAGAGATGCTGTAGGGAGACAAACACTTAAGGTGGGAAAATGATTCTGAACACTACCCAACATATTTTTCTTGCTGTTAAAGGCAGGCACAACACCATTTCTAATACTGTTTCATGGGGAACTGATATGGATTGGCTCTTAGAGCAGCTTGATGGGTAAGTTAACTAAAATACATGTCCACAATTGAAAATCCACATGGATATTTCATGAAAGGGGCTATTGCTTCTTGCTCTCAAATCTATTATATATTATTATGGTGTAGAAAGTGGAGTCCCTCAAGGATCAGTATTGCAACCTGTGCTTTTTAACTTGTTTATTAATGATCTAGAGTGAGGACTGAGAAGTAAGGTAAACAAGTTTGCCTATGATACCAAATTGTTTGGAGTAGTTAAAACAAAAATAGATTGTGAAGAGCTCTGAAAGGATCTCTCAAAATTGAGTGAATGGGCAGCATTTTTAATGAAATAAGAAAATGGCAAAAGCAATTCAATGAAAGGAAATGTAATATGATACACAATGGGGCAAAACTATATAAATTTCACATATACCCCCATGGGGTCTGAAGCTAATAGTGTCTGACCTGGAACAAGACCTTGGGATTGTAATGTATAGCTCGATTAAGATGTCTACCTAGTATGCGGCAGCTGCGAAAAAGGTAAATTCCATGCCAGGGGTATTCAGAAAACAACTGAAAACATAATGCTGCTATAGAAATCTATGGTGCAACTGTACATGAAATATTGTGCACGGTTCTAGTCGCCTCACCTGAAAAAGAGATATTGCAAAGCTGGAAAAGGTTCAGAAAAGGGCAACCAAAATAATAAAGGGGATGTAGCAACTCCCCTATTAGGAAAGGCTACAAAGTTTGGTTGCTTTTTGGTTTAGAGGAGGAAAAGACATGATAAACGTGTAAAATTATACAGAATTTTTATCCCTTTCTCACAGTAGTAAAGCTCGGGGGCATTCAGTGAAGCTGCATGTTGGAAGATTCAGGACAGACAATAGAAAATACTTCTTCACACAGCATAAAATTAAACTATGAAATTCAATCCCAAAAGAGGCAGTGATGGCCACCAATTTGAATGGCTTTAAAAGAGGATTAGACAAAATCAGCAAAAACATCAGTAGGACACATTTCTAACTAAATAGATTTAGAATAAGGAAGCAACTCAAACTAAAAAGGGAATGCAGTAGAATATGCTATCATTCAACCAATTAGTTTTATGAAAAGTTGTGTGCCAATATGAATATACTGATTCATACTGGATCCAGAATTGGCCTCCACTGTCACTTACGGACCCATTGTTAAAATCGTGTTTATGGGAGACAATCTTACTCGGCTACGAGTGATCGCCAAAGAAGGCTGATTTATATTACAGTAATGCCTCTCAAACGAACGCCCTGTAAGACGAATTTTTCGCTTAACGAAAGGATTTTTCGAGCGGAGGTTGCCTCGCTAGACGAATTTGTTTTACGAAAAATTCGTCTAGCGAATTGCGGTTTCCCATAGGAATGCATTGAAATTCAATTAATAGGTTCCTATGGGCAATTTTTTTAAAAAAAAAATTCAATGCATTCCTATGGGATTCGCTAGACGAATTTTTCATTATAAGAATTCACCTGTGGAATGGATTAAATTCGTCTAGCGAGGCACCACTGTATACTACCACTATGAAAGAAAAATCATTTTAGGAATCCGGTGTGAGAACAGTTTCACATTTAATATGGGGAGAGATCTCAGGGAGACCAAAAAAACATTTTTCCAACTGTGTAAATGTAAAAGGTTAAAAGGTAAATGACTCTTGGATGGATAACTCCAGTCAAAGTTGACTATAGGGTGAGGCACTCATCTCGCTTCAGGCCGAGGAAGCTGGCGTTTGTCCACACACAGCTTTCCGGGTCAAGTGGTCAGCATGACTAAACCACTTCTGGCACAACGGAACACCATGATGGAAACCAGAGCACATTGAAACGCCGTTTACCTTTCCGCCACAGTGGTACCTATTTATCTACTTGCACTGGTATGCTTTCAAACTGCTAGGTTGGCAGGAGCTGGGACAGATCAACGGGATCAACAGGAGCTCAACTCGTCACATGGATTCGAACTGCTGACCTTCCAACTGTGTTCACCAGTACCAAAAACATATTTTGCAACACCAAGCATGTTTTACCTTACAAACTAAACATTAAAAACCTAACATATTGCATAACCCTAAGACAATGATATGATCACTTGGCTATAACAACTGGAATATTTGGTCTTGTCAAAAATATTCAAATTATCAGACCTGGACATTCAGATTCCTTATTTCAAAGAATAACACTACACAATAACAATGCACAGTAAAGCCAGAAGCTGTAGTCCCAGAGGAAAAATTACTGTAACTCTATCTGCTATGTGAGACTAAGAGAAAATGTTCAAGGCTGCACAGAAAAACAAAAACCTGGAATCTGAGGATGAGGAAGTAGTCTCTCTTTTCTGGGCTTCAGTCCAGCAACAGCAAGCAGAAGATGACTACTCACTGAGCTAAAATTTGTGAATGAACCTAAGAAACATGCACTCTTAGCTTTCCAAACGTTAGGAAAAATAACACAAGGCCAACTAAATTTTAACTGATGGGCCTTACTGATTTTGGAGCATTCCAAAATTAATTTAAGTGTGTTGATATATTGTTTATCAATATTGAATTTGCAGTAGAAAATGGGGTAGAAGTATTTATAAGTGTTATTAATGAATAAAATAATTAATATAAACTTTATGTAAATAATAACTTTATTTATGTAAATAAAAACAGTATACTACCAAACAATCCCTCAGATCAGTGAGAGAGCCTGGAATGGAATGGAAAAAAATGTATATGATATTGAATAGTAATGGAGTCTTTAAGGTGACATAGGTATGCATCTTGAAAGACGATGCTTCTGCCCTGGAATGTTTAATCCAGCATTCCTCAGCATGTGGGACATGCTCCTTTTCCTAAAAGTAGTTGGCCATTGAGAGTCGCACTGCTCTTTTAGGCAGGCTCAGTTGTACCAATGTTGGTGGCAAATCATATACACCAGTCCGAAGTTCACACACAATTCCTGTTGTTAAAGTAGGCCTGCTTCAGGGGAAAAGTGAAGACATTGCAACCCCAGAGATTTGGCTTAGAGCTCCCATTTTTATGCAGAAAGTCAAAATGCAGGTGAACACCTGGCTTTCCAGTAATGGGGTGCCTCAGTGCAGCAAAACTGAAGCTGAATAAGAAGACTGATGTGAAGCAAGGTGTGGGGATCACTTATCAACCGCAGTTGGCATCATTGTGAAGAACCTAGGCTGCATCTTTTAAAAGTTTAGCCAAAAGACGTTCTATTTTGGAAGGACCCAAGCTTCATTTCAAGAGAGCCAAAAGTCTATTAAGCATCTTGGACATGTCTCTCTTTTAGCCATCTCACCCCTTGCTTTTTCCTGTAAGATCAATTGCAGTCGTTAACAGTCACCAATGGGTTTACCACACCTATCAATCACCCGTTCCCACCACCCTTCTGAGTAGTACCCCTCCCCACCCTCTCATTATATACAAGGGTCTGGTGACTTCTGTTTCAGTGTATCTGAAGAAGTGTGCATGCACACGAAAGCTCATACCAATGACAAACTTAGTTGATCTCTAAGGTGCTACTGGAAGGAATTTTTTTATTATGTCTCTCCCCTGTGAGAATTGAGAATGTTTCCTTGTAGAAACCAAAAATAATCCAATTTTTTACTCAGATGTTCCCTCATCATTATGTATTGGTAGGTGTAATGTATCTTGAATATTAGTTCTCTCTGGGGAGAGAATTCTCATGGAGGTACTTTAAATTCTCTTAAGCAGCAGCACTCAAATGGCTTATGGAGGAGCAACTCACTTGCCTGCAAAATATGAGCATAGTGTTTGAAAATTCAAGTATATAAAATGTGGAATTAGTAAGGCAAGTGTTATCATTCTGACAATGAAGTCATATCTGTAAACATTATTTATTGTTCTGAGATATTCAGTATATCTTAGCACTGAAAGCTAGAGTAGCAAGTAGTACACTTTATAGAACTATTTTTTCTATGCTGATTTTTAAAACAAGTTAATATTGCTCCTTTCTAATGACGCTATTTCATCTAGGCAATGAAGTATGTTATCCAAGTTTTTCAAATACATTTTGAAAAGCGCAAATATTACAGTAATACCATATATTGGATGTATATCGCTTGGAATTATTTTTAAACAAGAAAAATGAAAGCTATTTTGCAGATTTATGTCAGAAATAAAGTTGAGATTTTCACTGCTAATTCAAAACATACTACCTAGGGGATTCCATAACAGTTCATAAAGTGTCTTTGTTTTTAAAAACTATGACCTGTTGTGTATATAGAACATATGTATCATCAGATGTGTGCACTTTAGGCAACTCTGGAATGTGAAATCTCAAAATCCAAATAAAGCAGGTGCTATAATTTTTTTGGAGAAAAAAAAGAGTGGACGTTTAATGACATTACCAGGTTATTCTACCAGACTAGTTCCCACTCATTTCATGACTTCAATGAAGCTTTCAGTCCGCATGCTGATTTCGATTTAGTTCAAGTGCTATTGATGTATTTCATCTGGTGTTTTATTCACTTCATACTGCACTTCATTTAACAATGTGGCTGCAGTATTCATTTGTTTCTACTTCATTATCCTCAAATTATTATATTTTGGTCTTAGTTTACATTCTTAGTACAAATTAATGTGTTTGCGTGTGTGTGTGTGTGTGTGTGCGCGTGCGCATGCACGCCCACATTTCTACATGCATATATTAAAAGGCAATGATTTAATCCAGTTTATTCACTGCACTAGCTACAAACAGGTTAAATCTATTTTATATTAATCTCCCTCTGCTTAACTAATGTTTTTCTCCATTGTACTATTCTTACTAACTTTAAAATACCAGTAACCAATATGAATTAATCATTCATATACATATATTATTGATTTATAAAAACAGATTTCTATGTGACTTTTCATGTGCATACCAAAGCAGTGTACAACATGACTAAAACACTATTATATTAAAACAATCAAAATATAAATAAGAAATCACTTAGCACAGTAAAGATTGGCAAAACAAGCCAGCAATCTATAAACACCTGGGTAAACCAAGATGTTACATGCACACACAGATCCATGTATGTACAGTGATCTGAAATCCGCTGGAAACTGGTTTTTGTATTCATACACATCACAAGAAAGATAAATACTATTTTCAGCTTTGACATAATTTCAAAAACTTGAATGCATGAAGCATTTCCTTTACTAAGAAAAGTAGCTGAATGGAAAGCAATCATTTTGAATTAATTAATTGTTTCCAATGAAACAGATGAGCAAGAAAATGAAACAGGGAGTATTTGTTCAAGTGTAAATTGCTACTATTTGTTCAAGTTCAAATGTGGTTATTAGTCATTATACAGAAATATTCTATTGAATATCTGATATTGTAACAGAACTTACAGCAGAATTTGTCCACAGACCTAAATGGACAAAGGTTTTACTTAATAAAACAAGAACTATCAAATGAAGCAAAATATGACAAGACCCATACAAAATATGAAGAAAACGAGGTTGCAGCCAATGAGTACATTGCAAGATTTTTGTGACAGTTATGAAAATATGGCAAAGTACTACTAATATCTGGATTAAAATATCATTCACAGAAGCTGTGAATAAGGAACACACACATCTCTCTAGATTACTTAAGATATTGCGGCAGCTGGCATCAGCCCTCAGGGCTAAGGGATACTCTGTTGAATGAGAAGAGACATCTTCAGCACATTTTTCTTGGTGTCAACCTCTAAGTTATGGTATTCATTTCAGAACAAATGAAAACAAGTCTACAGCAATATCCATGCATTAGTAGCAAACATTTTGGTCTAAAATTCTAAGAAGAAAAAGAATGCTTTTGGTAATGGCAGTCTAAGTGATATGGTCAGAGACACCAATATTTAAAACATTAATGCGGAAAATTGTATATGTGTATGTGTGTGTGTATGTATCTGTATCTAGAGAAAGAGAGAAGTGTATAATATAATGTAGTACAGTACAGTAAAAATAAAAATGTACCCATGATGGACCCACATGTAGAGTGCTTGTGAATATAAAGCATTTAATACTCACCAGTAGTTAGGAAGCTTAAGCATTTTGACATAAACAGCAGTACTGAATGGAGAAACAACTGAAACTGGTGAGTTGTAAGATCCATTAATATCCAGTGATGACAGCCCTGCCTGAAAACCAAATATCTGAAACAAACCAAAACATCAAGCTGTACATTAACAAAAAGTATCAGTACAAATTATTTTACTTTAATATAAACCAATGTCAATTTTAAGCCATTTTTTTATCCCCAAGAAAAATGTAAGATAGAAAATCATGTTTCTATAAAAACACACACAGCTTATATCACAGGAACAGTATGTCCTACTGACTTGAAAGAACTGACTAAACATTAACAAATCTGAACCACAATGAGTATTATAATTACATGATATTATCATGATGTCAGTATAACAGTGCAATCCTAACAACCCACATTGATGGCTTGTGGGAGGCAGCAGTGTAAGCCTCTGCTGGTAGAAAGGAGTGTCATGGCAGTTTTCCACCATGGTGGAAGCACCAGGTTTGTCCTCGCAGACAGAGGGCTACTGCCAATAGTAGCTGCAAACAGGGGGCTTCTGCCTGGGATGGTGATGATCCTCATCATAATCATCATTAAAAATTCCTAGACCACCCTTCATCAGAAGATCACAGGGCAGTTTGCAATATAAAAACACAAATATACACACCATAGTAACAAAACAAAAATAACCCCCTCCCCCACATAGATTGTTTAATTAGCCAAAGGGCTGGGAGAAGAGGAATGTTTTTGCATGGTGACTAAAGATATGTAATGAAGGCACCAGGTAAGTCTCCCTGGGGAGAGCATTCCACAAACGGAGACACTGCGGAAAAGGTTTTTTAGTGTGTTGCTTCCCTCCAGACCTCTCGTGGAGGGGGCACTCAAAGAAGGGCCTCAGGTGATGATCCCAAGGTCAAGTCTCGGATGCCAGAGCCTTTGAATTTACTGTATCCAAAGCCCCGAGGTTAACCCGAGAGGCCTGATCCTTGAGTCCTCGGTTGCACAAGCTTGAAAATGGTGCAGTGAACAGAAAACCAGCACCACCCGTCCATCAGGACTTGGAATGTGGTGGATGATCTGCCACTCCTTTCCACTCTGCTGCCTCCCTGCAAGAATTAGGATCGCTCTGTAATAATGTTTCTGAGAAGTCTCGGCAATTTTCAATGAACCAAAAAAAAGTATTGAAAATGTTTTACCTTAAGATAGCAGTGTGAATAACAGTAGTGAAGTAAGTTATCAGATGCCTGGCTAAGGCTGCTGACAGTCTGCACAAGCTGTTCAGCATACATTGGCATGGAGTGTTCCAGGGCCATTTTGTCCACCAGTATTTGGATACAAGGCAGAGGACGCAAAGGCTGAAGATTTGTAGTATTTAAGAGGCTGCTTGAACTCTTCAGGGAATATAGTAGGGGGAAAAATACAAGCCAAATTAATGTAACACCCCATACATTTAAAAATACAGCCCAACATTTCCAAATCTAACTTTTAAAAAAGTTTCATTCTAGATGTCTAGATGTTTGCACAGTATTTTTTTAAAATCAGTCTATCATGTATGCAAATATATACAGACTAAATTAACCTATATGAAATAAGCATATGTAACTGACTGGGTGCATATGTTTTAATTCCGAATATAGTTCATGACAGACTACATTGTAATACCTTTTGACCCATGATAACAGGCAACAAGTGGTCCAGCAAATTGAATTCAGCCATGGGGATTGTCACAGTGCATTTCAGAATTGTGAAGTTTGTGATCCGAGTTGGAATATATTCTTCCAAAGCTGCTACTTCTTCTGGGCTTGGCATAGCTTTGGTTCCATCTACAGAATCTGTAATAAATTATAATTACTCAAATTTAACGTAATTATCAATGGGAATGTACATAGTCTTCCATAATTACTTCCATAACTATTATTTTCTTTTGATCACTCTGTGCTCCTCTAAATGTCAAAAGGGCAAAGAGATTTCCATTGTTGCATTTCTCACAAGGAACATCAAGTGGGCTCTCTTTATATATTTGCCTTTAAATTGTCACCACAGTTCATTTTAACCACCATCTAGGCAGCTGCATGAGGGAAGAACTGTGTGGCAGGAGCTCACCTGTCCTTCTGGCCTGGACATTGTCACCTGCTCTGTTCCTAAATCTTATCTGGAAGAAGAATGGGCAGGACAGACAGAATTGCCACTGACATTGGTGAGGAGTTGCTGCTCTTCTGGACAGCCAGACTCCACACAGCCAGAACTCCATAACTGTCTTGTAAGAACTATAACTTGGAAGAACTTCTGCTTGAACTTGCTTTTCGCTTCTACCACCATTTTTCCCCATGTGAGCTACATCCTTTTAGACTGTGAACTTGAGGGTGGGGACTGTCTTAGTTCTGGGTTGTTGTTGTTGTTGTTGTTGTTGTTTGCTTTTTTCGTTATCCACTGTGTGACAGTTCTTAGATTGACTGCAAGCTCTTGGGGAAAGGACCTCTTATTCGTTGTAAAGTGTGATAGCACTAGCTAAATGAGTACGGTAAATAAGATATTCCTATGTTAGAGCTTGCTTGTTCTCCAGTTTCCTAAAAAAGACTACAATTGGTACTCATCTGAAGTGTGGATCTCGAATAGCATCATGGGGGTCACCCGATTGGGCTCTGACTGCACCATGATCATGAGGAAGCAACAAAGATTCTTTGAGAAGGTTTTGCAGACTTGCCAAGCTCAAACAGTCCATGGAGACAGCATAATTAGGGAAATAACAGGAGTCCACTTTCCCCAAATATAGTAACAACCAACGAAACTAGGAGAACTAACAGAACTAACAGAGGGGTGGGGTGGGTGGAAAAGGAGAACTTTTTATGTAAAGTATTTTTTAGTAGAGATAGCAAACAAGGGAGGTAGGGAAGGCAAACAGGAAACAGATAAAGAAAATATTCAAGAAACTAGCCTGAAGTAGGAGTGGGGAAAATGGGAGCTAAAGGTGACATGACTGCTTCAATTGGCAGGAGCAAAAATCTGACTGGGAGCCATCCACTTTCCCAAGAAGTCATTGCTCTTGATCAGAGTGGAGTCAGAGCCCAATCCGGTGACCCCATGATGCCACTAGGAGATACTTGCCTATTACTGTCTTACATGCCAAGTTGCTCTCTCAAAAAGTGCTGCAAATGGCTACTTTAATCGAACACCACATTGGTCAGATCAACAGTGCCACAAACAGATTCTGTTTGAGCTCTTACCACAGACAATAATGAAAAGATTCAAATAAACTACTACTAAGCTTTCCTTTCTTCACACACACATTATTTGCAGTTAACAGTTTTCCACTGAAGCTCTCCTGCTTTGTTTGTAAAAATAAAAATAAAGAATAAAGAAATAAATCACGACATACCTTGCTTAGACTTGCTATATGGTTCATATTCATGTTCCAGAGCACAAACAATCATTTTCATAATCCTGTGCACTGCACTGCTATCAAGCCGAAGACTGAGAGGGCCCACAATAAGGGTTTTTGTAGACATCTCCTGAACATGGCCAAAGTCTTCACTCTTTACTGAAGTCACATCTGGCTGGTTTCCAGACACTAAAACTACAACATATATATTTACAGATAGTTAATACATGCATTAGGACCAGCGTTTGAAACTCCCATTGTTCTAGGCGCGTTTTGCTACATGGAATTTCATTAGCGCAAGCAGTTTCTGAGGTCTGGCCTCAGTACTGTGCCTAAGATTTCAGATAAAAACTGCAGAGTGGAAGGAAAGGAGGACTTTCCTTTCCTCCCCACTTCCAGACACTCTCTCTAAGAATATGGGGGGGGGAGCATGTCTTTGCTTTATGCAGACTTCAGATGAGAACTAGACCATGCATACCTGCCAAGTCCTGGACTGCAAAATCCGGGACCAGCAGCCGCATAGACGCAACTTCCGGTGTCGCTTTGCCCATCTATGGACACCAAAAATGGCCGGCAACGGAAGTCGTGTCTACGCATGTCCAGAAATGCATAGACACAACTTCCGGTGTTGCTTTGCCCATCTATGGGCACCGAAAATGGCCGGCGCCGACACCGAAAGCCACGTCTACGCACTTCCAGACATGCGTAGACGCGACTTCCGGTGCCGGCGGCGGCCATTTTCGGTGCCCATAGATGGGCAAAGCAGGGGGAAAAATGGCCGGCGGCAGGAGCGGAATAAGGGAGAATAACAGGAGACGAACTGATACAGGGGACCGCCGGGAAATGGTACGATAAAATGGGGGTTTCCCGGGGAAAATGAATATAAGATTTTAGTTGCAGTTCATTCATTTTCAGCTTTGTATTATTGTTATTTTTAAAAGTGTGCCTAGACATTCCGTTGTTGCACCCATGATATAGGTTTAAGGTGCCTTTTAGCTCCTAGCTTTCATATCTCAGTTTCTAACACTGATTGGGACAATTGGGGGGGGGCTACTTATGAAAAATAATTTCTTGCAATTATCAGTGGTTAGCTATAAATAATTTCTTGCAATTATCAGTGTTTAGCTATAAACACTCACACAATAGCCTTAACTGCACTTTGTTTCCTCGTGATAAACTAATACAAGCAAGATCACCAATGCATTTTCACAGGGAGGCCCACTTTTCTTTCTTCATGTCCATTACAGAAGGAAAGATGAAGTAGGCAGTGAGTGGCAATATTGAGCTGAAAACTAAAACTTAAAGCTCAAATCACATGCTCTCAACAACTATACTACACTCAAAATTGGAGACAGGGTTTTAAACCACCCATATCCATAGTGCACATGCTTTTTTGCCAACTCCAATTCAGCTGTGTTTTTAAATAACCACTTAATGGGATGAGAAAGCTGCTTTGATTTCAAGTTCATTAGAACTTTGGTCACAGTCAAGATTAACCACAATTTACAACATGTTGGGAAACCTCAGGCTTGGGAGTCAAATGTGGATCCTCTAGGCCTCTCCCTCTTAACTCTTGAGGCTGTCTCCAGGCTCTGCTCAGTACCCTCCTTAGTGCTTCTGCCTGGCTGGAATGTGCTCTCAAGCTGTGGAAATGCCTCTTGTTTGCTTTGTTGGAAGACAAAGAAATGGGGGGGGGGCAGAAATCTCTAACGTCTGCATGGATGGAATGTATCCTACAGTACAAAGTTAGAAGACACATCTGTTGCTCTTCCCCTGGAAGGACTTGCTCTGCACACCAGTGGCATGCAACCCCTGGAAGAAATGCAGCCCTTGGGCTAGAAAAAGTTTCCCACCACTGTACTAAGCCCTATTTATGTTACTCAGATATAGGGCAATGCTGCACTTAACTGAAATCAGGCCCATGCCTTTAGTACTACCCCAACCATATCAAGTCTCCTCCTTCAGCTTCATGTTGAACACAGTTGTCTACAAAGAAGACCCAACATGCAAACCCCTGTTCATGTGCAGGGACTCCACATAACTAGAACACCCATAAGCATGAGTGCTCTGATCACGCAGAGGCCTTGCACACTGAGGTGGACTAAGAGCATAGTTTAGATAGGGCTCTAAATTCTGGTTAACCCAGGCATCCCCAAACTGCGGCCCTCCAGATGTTTTGGCCTACAACTCCCATGATCCCTAGCTAACAGGACCAGTGGTCAGGGATAATGGGAATTGTAGTCCAAAACATCTGGAGGGCCGAAGTTTGGGGATGCCTGGGTTAACCTAAAACAGAAATGGGAGCTTCCAGTGACCATTCTCCTCCTCATAGAGGGAAGCAGAAAGCAAACAAGGAAGCCCAAGGACCTTCACTTTGGAGAGATTATTAGACTCCTGCCCTTTATATAAAGCAGATCATATTCATCTGCCATGACACTGTGAAGGCAACTATTATTTACTGCTGCTTACACATGCATAGGATGCCACTGTAAGGAATATTGTAACCAGTGCTCTTTTTTTCAGGGTACACAGTACTCGCACCTTTTTTGTTGTTGTTGTTGTTAAAAAGTGTGGCACTTACTGTAACAACTTCATGGTGAGTACTGGCACCTATTTTTCTAGGGGGGGAAGCACTGATTGTAATATACACACACAGAAGAGAAGCTTTTGTCTTTCTCTAATGTAATCTCCCCATATGAACCGACCCGAACCCTGCGATCATCACCTGAGGCCTTTCTTCGTGTTCCTCCTCCACAAAAGGTCTGAAGGGTGGCAACACAAGAATTGGTCTTCTCTGCGGTAGCTCCCTATTTGTGGAATGCTTTCCCCAGAGGGTTACTGGTTTGTTTTTATTCGTTTTTGTTAGGTATTTTGTGTTCTCATTCTGTATTTTAATGTTGTAAACTGCCCTATCATCTTAAATGGACAGTATACAAATTTAATTGCTCATCACCATAATCATCACCCTTGCAGACTAGATTATTTCCTTTAAACCAGCATAAAGCTTGCAAAGCTGCTTTAAAGTACGTTCTTCTGCCCACCTCCAGATTTGCCTTCACAACAACGCTGCTGAACAGCAATTTGAACCCAGATTTTCTCAAGCTAAATCGTTGCATGATAACAAAGCACACAGGCAAAGCAGTCATATCAAATCGCACATTGCTGCATTTCTCAGGGCAAAGTCAGGAAAAGGGTATATGAGCAAACAAGCACACTATAATTCAGAATTTTCAGCAAGTCTATCCAGATTTTAAATTAGGTCAAAAAGGTAAATCTGAGGACAGCCGGTCAAGGACTGTCAGGTGCCTCTGAGGAAGCCTTTGTTTCTGTTATTCAAAAAGCAAGCAAACAAAGTAATGAAGTACCTTTGCCACTGGTGCTTTCCATTGTGTACAGATAATCCATGTAGAAAGCCCCAAACCTCTGCATTCCAGCTATCTCTGTGTACATCTCCTACCAACAAAGCAAAGTACATACAACTAATGTTCGCTTAAGAAAGAATCTTGAG
This sequence comes from Zootoca vivipara, assembly GCF_963506605.1. NCBI lineage: Eukaryota > Metazoa > Chordata > Lepidosauria > Squamata > Lacertidae > Zootoca > Zootoca vivipara. The sequence goes on from NC_083283.1 coordinate 22,788,897, forward strand.
ATTACAACCCAATGGTATCAGGGCTATAGTCAAGTACTAGAGATATATACTTGTTTGGGTTTGTGCATGAATACATGGTAAACCTTATCAAAACAAAGGACAGAGGTTAGCCAAAGAATTCATCCTTCAGATAGCTAATGCAACATCTAGACTAGACCACACAAAAGGACATCTATAACTCTTCTGGATGTTTTGTCCACTTTTCCAAAGCAGCTAGTTAATTAGTATCTTTAGCAGAGTCAATTAATTCAGCTTGACCTCTCACTCACTAGTAAACCAGCTGACTATGGCAAACTTCGTATCTAACATTTGCAACTTCCGAAACATTTTAGGACATCTAGCTAGAAATTGGACTCAGTAGGTATTTGTTTGCTCTTGTCTTCATAGGAAGCAGTGAGTCGTAAGTAACATTCTAATCACGTCATTAGACATGAAGGTTGACATTTAAGTAAATGGAATCTATTATTACTACCAATAGAAGGAGAATTCGCAGCTTTAACAAAATGAGTTTATTGGGCAGTAACGAGATACATGGAATTCTCAGTGTTTCTCTGTTCTCCTGCTCTATGAAGGATGAGGAAAATAAAAAGAAGTATATAATATAAACACACGGATATTTAAAAAAGAGTGATGCCCCACAAGGATGTGTATTGGGACCAGTGCTTTTTAACTTGCTCAGAAATGATTTGGATTTAAGAATGAGCAGTGAGTTGAGGCCAGATTAATGAATAATACCAATTTATCCCAACCAGACTATAAAGAGCTATGAAAGAATCTCTGTGAACCAGGTGAATGGGCAGCAAAATGGGAAATGCAGCTCAATATGAAAAAGTGTAAAATGATGACAAGGCAGCAAAAAAATCCTAACTTCGCAAATAGGTGATGACTAACCAGCAAACAGTTTGAGTTGTGTGGCAGACAGCTCAATCAAAACATCAACCTCTACAACACCTGTGAAAAGGGTACATTTTGTGTTAGATGTCATTAAAAAGGGATTAAAAATAAAAGTGCCCATATCATAATGCCCTTGTAGAAATCTATGGTGCAGCCACATTTGGAAAATTGTGTGTGGTTTTGACTGCCCCAATTCAAAGAAGGTATCACACAGCTATAAAAGGCACAGAAAAGGCAACCAGAATAGTTTTACTACAAGAAAAGGCTAAACCAGATTGAGCTTTTTTGTTTCAGGAGAAAGCAGTTAAAGGGACAGCATAATGTTGTGATGTATGGTGTGGGAAAAGTTTAGTCCAATGAAATTGATAAGTAATAGATTCAAGTCAGACAAAATAATGTATTTATTCACATCATTTATGGAATTCACTTCCATTAGATGTGGTAATGGTCACAAGCTTAGAGGGCTTGAAAAGGGGATTAGACAAATTCACAGAGGATAAATCTATCAGTGACTATATAGATCTTTCATGTTCAAAGGAAGTATGCTACTGAATTCTAGCTGCTGGCAATCCACAGCAAAAGAAGGCTGTAGTTTACAAGCTTTTGCCCTGCTTGTGCTGTTGTGGTTTACCACTGCAAGAAGCTAGAGTAAATGGGCCTTTAGTCCAATTCACAAGGGCACATCTTATTAAAAACAAAAAAACAAATATGAAGCACAGTTCAGTTCAATGTGCAGGGACACTAAGGATTAAAGAGTTGATTTCTTTTTAACGTATTAATTTCAGCATTTTAGACTTGAGTATAGATTCACAGTTTTCTATTAACTGCAGTTCTCTAAAGTACTTGCAAGTGGCAACTGGGAACCACTTCTCCAGTTCAGTCTCTCTTCTCCAGACTGAACACTCTGTGCATTTACCCACTACTCAAGACTGACTCTTATCTATTTACTCTTCAAATACTGAATATTTTAAAAGAAGAGGTATCTACTTTTACCTCTGCTACCACTTTATATTTGAGTGAAAACTTGTAGGATGTTAGAAACTAAGTTTTACTCAGAGTCCACTGAAATTAATGGACCTTAGTCAATATTAATACATTTCAATGGGTTTACTCTGAGCAAAACATAGCTGAATTGTGCAATTTGTACTCTGATACACATGCCCGAGTACAAAAATTTATAGTGGGAATGAATAAGCCCTAAAGCTATGTTCATTTTTATCAGGTGTCTGCCCTGCTTACAAGAAGCTCAAGGCAGCTTTCTCAGTTCTCTCATTTATACTCACAACTTTTTAAAGGTAGTTTATGCTGAAAGAGATAAACTCTTTAATAATTAGCCAGTGAGCTTCATAGCTGAAGGAGATTTGAACCATGGTCTCTCTTCTCCAGACTAAACACTCTGTGCATTTACCCACTACTCAAGACTGACTCTTATCTATTTACTCTTCAAATTCTATCCCAGCGGAAGCCCTAAAAGTGGTTCATTCATAGAATCATAGAATTGTAGAGTTGGAAGGGACCACGAGGGCCATCTAGTCCAACATCCTGCAATGCAGGAATCTTTTGCCCAACGGGGGGCTCAAAACACATGACCCTAAGATTAAGACTCATGCTCTACAAACTGAGCTAAACCAGCTATTGAATAATCAATTTCCAACTTAGCTAATAAGGCTTAATTTAAGAATACTAAGGTCTAGATTAGTGTGTGGGTGGCGCTGCGGTCTAAAGCACTGAGCCTAGGGCTTGCCGATCGGAAGGTCGGAGGTTCAAATCCCCACGATGAGGTGAGCTCCCATTGCTTGGTCCCAGCTCCTGCCCACCTAGCAGTTCGAAAGCACATCAAAAGTGTAAGTAGATAAATAGGTACCGCTCTGGCGGGAAGGTAAACAGCGTTTCTGTGCGCTGCTCTGGTTTTGCAAGAAGCGGCTTAGTCATGCTGGCCACATGACCTGGAAAAACTGTCTGCGGACAAACGTCGTCTCCCTCAGCCAGTAAAGCGAGATGAGCGCTGCAACTCCAGAGTCGTTCGCGGCTGGGCTTAACTGTCAGGGGTCCTTTACCTTTACCTTTTTAAAGTCTAAATTAGTTATGGCCTCTGGTCATTCAAGTAAAATGTGCAATAAAAGTAAATTCAAGCAGCTCATAGTGACATAACTCATGTACTCATTAAGTGACAAAATACTTTAGCAGAAATAAGGTGTTAACACTGACTCCATAATCAGAGCTCCTGAACATAGATGTGTATAAAATAAGTGACAGAATATGAACACAGAGCATAAATCCAAAATTTTAAAAGAAAACTTATTTAAGACCTTATGAGCGGCTGCATCCAAAATGAATTCTGCACGAACACCATTGTTTTCAGGGCTTCTATAATCAAATAGTGAATTGGTAAGGTATGTCATCCCTTTTGTGCTCAGATTTTCACCACAGTTGAAAAAGTAGGCCTCCTTTTATAAAAGGGGAAAAAATATATGAGTGGGAGTAGAAAGATAGTAACAAAACATAACAAACAAAATAACATGTTATTTGATTTCTTTTTTATAAACATGGTACATGAAGAAACCATTCCCCCCTCCCAACCATGGTCTTGTTTGCACAATGATAAGCCAAACAGCAGCTAAGAATGAACAATCAAGTTTGCTGGTACACAGCAGGAAATTGCAGCTTCTTCACTCCCTACAACACCACCCTGCATCTGCTGTTGCCACACTACCAAGAGCTAAGCCATGATTTGGCTTAGTATTACATGTGAGCCGAGGCTCGTGGTTTGTCTAATTCGGCTACCACGGCTACCTGTCTTTTTTGTGTGAACCATGTCTTTGTGTGCACGTCTGCAAGCTAGCAAAGCATAACTTGTACTTACCGCATCACTTCTATTCATATTATCCTCAAAATCTTTAATTCCCATAATTCCTTTGAGACATAGAGCTTGGCAACCAACAAAGCCTATTTGGCAATCAAAGAAAGGTTCTCCACTCATGAGGACCTGGGGGAAAATGTTAACATGCTGAGTGTGTACATAAAGAAACTGGAAGAGAGTTAAGCTTCTAGCCAAGAACCAACACATTGTTGGGCTCACCTATCTAACTTTATTTGTCGCCTTTATTTATTCATTCATTCATTCATTCATTCATTCATTCATTCATTTAAATAGCATTTGCACTCCACTCTTCAGCTAAAAAGGCTCCAAAAGATAGGCTTACATAAAATCAAAGTAAGACATTCCCTACCCATAGGCTTACAATCTAAAAGAAAACAAATGAATGGGACAGGGGACAATGACAGAAGAGAAAATGAGAACCGAGACTATTCCAAGCCTATCCTTGAATATCCTCTTCCCTTGAATATTAGAAAGGCACTGTCTACTGAAGGCTCTCCTCTATCAACAAATCTTCTAAGTTAAGATTTTCCCAGTCTGGAATTGTTTTTAAAGATTTTTAAAATACGTTTTTATCGTCTTATCCCTTGTTTGCCACCCTAGGTACCTTTGGAATAAAGGGCAGGGTCTGAATCTAATACATACATAAATAACTGCACACCTATCTATCCAAAATTAATATTTATGTGGATGAATGTATAAGCAGGACTATTGTGGTCAGTTTTTGCACTTACCGGTAATTAAAAAACAAATGAAGTAGAAGAATAATAGTAATGTACACTAGATTTGAGAGCTTATTATTTACTGCCTAGAGTACTACAGCTAAAGTGCAAGAATGGCTCTATTTCAGTTATGTTTTTATTATAGCCATCCAATAATGGGTGAATATAAAATCAATACGGCAACTGCCAGTCCAAAGTAATGACTCTGATGAAATAAATACTGATGCCAAGAAATTTACTATAAATATACAAAAGTAATGGAAAATTACCTCTACTGTAGTTCCTTCTTGCTCCCAGCATAATACTTCTTTGGATTTTACTTTCTGTGGGCTGTAATAGCTACTTTCAGCTTGCATTTCTGTGAGCTGTGTAACAATATGCCAAACACTTACCATTAGTCAACATTCGTATTAGCTACATATAAACTATTATTACTGTGTAGAAAAGATGGTGACAAATTAAATTTTACTATTGGTGAATATGATTGGGCAGGAAACAGGTGCACTAAAACAGCTGCAATATATTATCCACACTGGAAATAACAACTTTAATCTATGTATTGGCACAATTTTTAAAAATACCTTAAAAAACACTGAAGCATTTTTAGTTTCTCAGATACATAAACAATGAATAAAAAGGTAATCTAACAGATACGCAGGTGCAACTCAGTTTATGAACTTGACAGAACTTGACAGTTTATTATAATAGCATAGGAAGTAATTCACAAGATGGATGTACTTAAGCAACCCTTGCGAACCTCAATCATAAGTAAATATACTACCTTTTTGTCTATGCTCTGATCACCATGAATAAAGCAGCAAGAAGAGATCAACAGTGTACTTTTGACTATTCAACATCATTCATTAAACAAGGGCAAAATAATGAAACATTTAAATGTTTAGCCCCAACAGCTCCTAACTCTGGCATCTTTAACTGCTGAACTAATTCCTTCTAATTTTCTTATAACATAAAATTCCTAGAAGCTCTCATTACTTAGCTATTTCCAACTGTGTGTACACATGGTTGCTGTTTTGAAGCTAAGTTCTATAAAGCAAATGCTCAAGTAAAACAGGATTTAAAAACCCGCCCTTCAGCTGTCTGCAATCATTGTAGAGGAAAAGCAATTAATTGATTAAAAGAACTCAAACATTGCAAGAACAATTTTCGACATTATTAGGAAAATGCAACATTTAATTTGGCATGGTGGGGTTTTTTTTAAGCTGGAGCAGTATCAGCTATTCAGAATGCTAATGCAGAAACCTGAGCTTGTTTTTGACCAAAATATGAAGCACAAATTAATTCCATACATTCTTAGCATTCAAGCAGAACAATGAATTCTAATGTTTTCCTTCTAAGTGCCAGCATAATTCTCTTATGCTTACCATTTTAT